>NW_026922354.1:0-19794 GCF_032062105.1 Saccostrea cuccullata | reverse complement strand
TACTAATTTAACATTTAAAAGAATTATCAATATTATTTCATAGACCTTGAAAAAACTCGGAAATGGATATTTCTGTGACTAAATACATGTAAGACTCAATATTTTAGATTATAAATAATTATTTAGGTAATTCACCATCCTAAGAAAATATTGATCGAGCTATTTGACAAGAACTTAATATTGTACGACTTACTATATTGCTTGTTTACGAGCAATAATTAGTTCGTTCTGCATTCAATTATGTAAATTGCGCTTCATTCATTTTATTTGCATTTAGATAAATAAATTTTAAAAAAAGAGAAATGCTTATTTTACAAATAACATTCCGATAGAAACTTACAAAACGAAATTTACACGATTCTAAACCCACGATCTTGCACAATTAAAACCGAAAAGGATTGAGTCTGATACACGCACGATCTCGCACGGTACACGAACGATCACGCGCGATACATGAACGATTCTACACGATTAATTTGTCAACAATACCGTTTCAGCCACTGTTAAAAGGAGGTGGAACAAAGACTCATTTGGTTTAAGGTGCATATCTGGAAGGCGGTCACAGCTTAGGCCTGTTCAAAAGAGCGAACGTTCGCGAGCGCTCGACAAATTCCTTATACCTGCAACAGAAATGTTCGCGAGCTCTAGCATTGATGAACAGGCCTCCGGAATGCGCCCTTATTATTGATTATGTTAAGCAAAGTTAAAATAAGCTTAAAAATATGAAAAATGCACTGACAATTGATGTATAAAACATTCAACATACACCCGAACAGATGTATTCCGGACAAACGAAATATACATCTCAATATACATGGCCCTACAGAGAGGCCATGAGACTGATGCATCTAGGGTGGCCCAAGGAAATGCTTGAAGCCTTTCCTCTTTTGGCCATATTTCGGAGGCCACCATTTTGCCAAATTATATATGTTATGTAATAGTCACATACTGGGAGACCAATTGTTATTGCATAATTGTTTAATAATTTTTCTCAGTAATTGTGCTTTAAGGTTACATTGTCTCCCAGTCTTTTTTATTCAGTTTTATGTATTATATTATTTCATAATAAATGACATATTTTTGGAACAAACATGTCTTGTGTTATTTGGCAAAAAACAAGCTCAATGTTCTTAGACGAGTGTTTAATTGAAGGAAAGAAAGCTGAAATTAAATCTATTTATAATAAAGGTATTTATTTCTGGAAATATAAAACATGTTTTTTTTTAATTTTGGATCATAGGATGTGCTTAAAATACAACGCCCCGCTGAAGATACTCTACACACCTGTGCACACCTACACACCTATTGCAAGATTCAAAATTCCCTTTTCCCTAGTCGTTTGCATTACACAGTGCTTAGAGTGTTTGCTTTGGAGTCGCGTAGTACGATCGTTGCTTCGGAAAATGTTCCTTCGTATAAGACCATATTAACTGAAGTCCCTTGTTGCAGTAGATGCTGGAACGAAGCGGACCCATCACTGCACAAAGGCTGTAAGTGGCGATTGCACGTCTAAATGAACCTTTTACTGGCAATTAGTGACATCTTAAATATTTTTGATAAATTCTCTAGATGTCCCGGGTGTAGGGGGTTAAATAAAAACAAATCAATTATAAGACTCATAAGAAAGCAAAAATATCTAGATTACATTAATGTTTGTAATAAGACTCAGGGGCTTACGAATCAAATAAAATATCTTTCTCTTTGAAGGAAACAAATTTTAATTGATACAAAAAAAACATAATATTTTTTTTATCAAAAGTATTTGCTATCATTATGACATAAAAAAAAACTGTAAAACAAGGAATAATCTTTAGTTTTAATTTTTATTTCTTATTTTTCGTTTCTCTTTTGAAGCACGAGATATAATTACACAACTAAAAACACAAACATATCAGAACAGGAATAAAGGTTACTATTATTTAATGATATAATTCTGGTTTATAATTATTTACATCCTCACAAGCATGTGCTTGCAAGGAAATAGAAAACAGAATTACAGGATTGATTATATACTCGTAAATTTACTGACCTGGTCATTGGTCATTTGCAAAATTATTTTGTTAAAACACATTCTGATTGCACACACCAGTACTCTGAAGTTGACATGGAAGAGATGCTTGAGTTTATGATTGACAATATCTATGTGGTTTTTGGAGACCAAGTATTCCAACAATCTATTGGAATTCCCATGGGTACCAATTGCACTTATTATTATTATTATTATTAGCAGACCTATTTTTATATTCTTATGAGGCAGAATTTATGCAAAATCATATGCGTGAAAAGAAGAAAACACTTGCTGTGGGCTTCAACTCGACATTTAGATATATCGACGACACATTGTCAATTAATGGTAATTTCCATTCTCACGTCTAAACGATATATGCTGGTGAGCTTGAAATAAAAGATACCACAAAGTCTGTCACATCTGTTTCACATTTGGATATTTTACTTGAAAAAGACGTTAATGGTAATCTAACAACTAAGCTCTGATAAACATGATGACTTTAATTTTTCTATCCTCAACTTCCCTTACTTATGCAGCAATATACCTTCATCACCTGCATACGGAGTAGAGATATCTCAGTTGATTCGATACGCAAGATCATGCTCTACGTATGAACAATTGCTAACGCGCGGAAAATTATTGACAAGCAAGTTGATGAAACAAGAATATCAGCAGTCTCGTTTAAAGTCTTCATTTCGTAAGTTCTATGGTCGATACAATGACATTGTCAGCAAATAAAATTTATCATTGAATCAAATGCTGTCTGATGTTTTTTTCATACTTATTGTTAGTCTATTATTTATGCACTGAATTGACGATGGATTTTCCCGTTATTTCCCGATCGTGAAAAGGAGCACACGGCGGGTGTGACCGGTCAGCAGGGGATGCTTACTCCTCCATGGCACCTGATCCCACCTCTGATGTTTTAGAAGTCCGTGTTTGCTCTGCTCCTATTTTGTATTGTTTTATGGACTTTGATATTCTATTATATTCAGTACTATTCGTCATCTCCATATCCTTCCTCATCATGCGTTAATGTGACAAATTCGATTTCTGAATGTTTATTTATTTTAAAATGAAAACTTCTCACTACCTCGTTATGATAGCAAGTTTTCTCATCTTGCATGTAAAAGCGTTCCCATTTTATGCGATTGTCTTCTTGGATTTTTTTTCCTGCTTCTGATATCCTATTATGCTTCTGATAATTTAGATTTCGATTATATCATTGGTTACTCTTTTTCACTATCCCTTTTCTGTATCTGCATTCCTTTTTCTTTTCTGCTTTGATTATATCTTCAATTTCTTTTTATATCATTTATTTCTTTTCTTTTTTTTAACAAATACGTTTCCTTTTCAAACATCGGTAGAAGCTACCATTGTTGGTATGATTGTTGACACAAGGTCGCAAAGCTACAGTGTATGTTCGCTCTAAATTCAACAATGAAACAGCTTTATGTAAATCATTGTACTTTGTTTTCTATTTTTGATACCTATGTGTGTAGTATCTTTGACTTTGGCTGTGAAGTTTGGAGAAACCACAAAGGCCAGGACACTGAAAAGGTTTATCTTGAGTGTATACGATACACTCAAATAAAAGGGGCAGACCCCCACCCACCCCCTGTTCCTACGTGCCTGCATTGCAATGTCCCTTTTTATGATTTAATTGTAAGGATTGTACGAATTCAATTTGTAAAGGTTTAGAAATCCAATGTATGTACGGATCTATATAGCACAGCCCTAACACTAGAACCCCTGACCCTGGGGCCATGAATTCCACAATTTTGCTAGAGGGCTTAATGTCGTTTACACTCATGCCAATAGTTTGACTGCTTGATGTCCAGGAGTAGAGAAGATTTTTAAAGATTACAGTATTTAAAGTGGTTTTGGCTCCACCCCCATTCACAAGGGGGGATGAGGCAGCGACCATGAAATTCATAATTTTTGTTTCCGTTCACCCATAGATTCTCTGTGCCAAAATTGGTTGAAATTGGTTAAGCAGCTGCAGAGAAGGAGCTGAAAATGTTCAAATTTAACACACGACGGGCGACGCACGACGACGGACGAACACAGACAGCAATAGGTCACCTGTGTTTACTCAGTTGATCTACAAATGTTTTAAATTTTAAGAGCATATATTTTTTACTTTTTATTTGATGACATTTGTATTACCCCTTCTTTGAGAGCTGCACGTTATCATAAAGTCAAAAACACACTATTACGACGTCAATTTACCTATCAGTTTAATGATCGTTTTAAATTTAGTTATAGAAAATTGTAATTAGATTTTTCAACCTGCGATTTCCTAATTTTGTTAGTTTTCTTTAATTAAGTGAATAAAAAATTGATTTTAAACAGAGATTACGCTATATTTTACTAAGATGCGCGAAATATTGCGCAATGGAAACCCCAGTCGGTCCCTTTAAATACGGAAAGTAATTAAAATGTAGTAGAAAAGTAATTGATACTGCATGTTACCTTTTTCAGTGTACTTAATTGAAATACAATTATAATTTATTGAAAAATGTTTCAAAACAATCACTTCCAATGACATTGAAAAATATATTTAATTACAACATTACGACTATTTTAACTACCTCACTCCCAGTGGTGTCGAGCTTTAACATTTTTGTATAGGGAAATGTTTGAAAAGGAAATCAACAAACTTTAAACTGTACGATGCAACGGTACAAAAAACTTGACCTTTCAGCACTGAAATTGTACTTTGATTAATTACATGAATCCTTTTCATCCTGCACTGAAATTGTTCTTTGATTAATTACATGAATCCTTTTTCTATTTAATCAGATTTAATCATGGCAATAAATATTATACATTTATTGCATGATAGTGAGGGAAATACAAAGACTTATTCAGCCAAGAAAAATCATATTCCCCGAGGGCTTCGCCCGAGGGGAATATGATATTTCTTGGCTGAATAAGTCTTCATGTTTCCTGAACATTCATGCAATGAATTGTTTATTATACCGAAACAAGCGAAACCTTTGAAATAAACATAAACTTTCAAATTCGGCACCACTCTCAAATTCACTTTCATTTTTCACAAAACGTTACTAAAACTCTTTGGTCAACACATTATCATCAATTTTATGACGTAAACCAGGTTATTATGACGTCTTCTATACTCTCGGGAGTTTTCTTTAAACGAACGATGATTTTTGCGGGAAAATGCACTAAGTATCCGAAGAGGTGGAATAAAAGCATGCCGACGGCCGGGAAATTATTACGGCCCGATCACGTGATAACTTAGAACCAATCAGATGACGCGTTGTTTAGAATATTTATAATGAGGTATAATAGAATCTCTTATTACATTTTTAACGGTGAAATACTCTAATTTATTCAATGAATAAATGATATTATGTCAAAGGATATCACACATATACATTTGTGGTATCTCTCTATTATATAAACATGCAGAGAGCAAATATCTTCATATCTGTATGAAGTTTTATTCAAAGGTAATTTTTTGCAAAAGAATCTTATTAAATGTATGTTTTTTCAAATGACCTTCATTTCATATATTTCTAATATATTGAATATAATATACTAGTATATCTAATTTCTGTGTCATTTCATGTAAAAACTACAAATTTTAACAATATAATGTCAAAAATTTAAATATTGTTTTATTAGAGTACAGGAAATGAGAATAACAAATACCATGCACCACTTAGGGACATCTTTCTGATCTATGAAATCAGTTTAAGCTGAGGGGATGTTAGTTCTTATAATCCTCTAGATCTGGACTATCTGTTGCTTTGTGATATTATAATTATTCACCCTCTTAATTATCTGACAGGTGGATTGGACGTTGAATGATATAAAGCATGACATGAACAAATGTTTCTTATATCAATATGCAAAATTATGATTTTTAAGGTGCGTGGAAAGTATTCGTATTCATATTTAATATAGAAATTCTGATATGTCGACAATATTCACGATAACAGTATTATTGGAATTTTAATGTCCGTATTGGGAAAGCCCTTTTTTAAGCGCTTGCGCGGTTTTTTGTATTTGCTTAAAACAGGAAACAAGGAAATAAAATGCAGCTTTGTTTGCAATTGTTAATAAACATGATTCCATACTGAAGGAGAGCACTCTTATTGGTTAGTGTTGTCTTTCATTATTCAAAAGGGGTAATTTCTTTTTCATGATGCAGTTTTTTTTTCACTTTTAATTATTTTTCTCCGAATTATCCCTTTTTCATGACTCTTTATTTTTGTTCTTTTTCTCATCTTATATTATAATACTTGACATTTTATTATTTTTTTGATTCTTCTTTCTTCGTTTTACTACCTCTGATTTTTTCATTCCTTTTTTATTGAGTTTTTTTTATCATTTAGTCTCCATATTGAAGAATGTCTGAAGCTTAATCCAATGCTTGATTTTGTATAACAAAGCTAACAAACTAGGCAAGCAAAGGTAGTATCGTGAACCAGGAAAAAAAATCCATTTTTGTGGAACAAATTAACAACTGTGGTATGATTGCGATATTGAAAAATAAAAGTTAAACAGGCTTGTTAACTATTTTGTCTATACTGACATATGTAAAACAAATAATTCTGATAATCAGAATGCTAAATTCCAAGAGTCTTAGATGTGATTTTTTTATTTACCTTAATTCGAGAGAATAAGATTATATAAAGAATTATCTATTTTCACCATATACATGTTTAATCATTAGACCCCCGTCCTAAATTCTCAAATTTTGATTTGGGGTCATGAATCTCACAATTTTGGCAGTGGACTCAAAGCTTATTATAATTATAATCAAGCCAACAGCTTGACTGCTTAGTGTCCAGGAGATTAGAAGATATCTTAGGAATAAGACTAATTTTAATTGTTTTAGTCCCAAGCCTCGGGTTCGAGAAGTCAGTTACAATTAAATTACCAATTATGTATACTTCCCCTATTCATGCTTTTCATAATTATATTCTTAATTCGGTTGAAATTGGTAATAAATAAGTGATTCAAGAAAAGAAATTGAACAGGTTCTAAAGTTGACTACCGACACATAGCGTACGACGATGGACAACATGGATAGCAATAGGGTTACCTGAATGACTCGGATGACCTGAAAAATTTGCATGAAAGAAATGGAGAAAAAAATAAAACATGTCGTGAGCATGATAATAAAATATTCCAAGGAACGCATATGTAACCTGTTTTAAAGCAGCATAAAAGGTGGACGTAAATCTAAAACTGGAGAGATATAGTCATATGTTAGAGAGAGAGAGAGAGAGATCCATCCTATAGTATATGTTGCAGGATATTAGATGTCGCTTCTCAATCTAGTCTTTTTTAGATACTTTGTCGGAGAAGGATGGCCCGAAACAAGGCGCTTATTACCGATCTATTCTCGTCTGCTTTAGGTTTAGCTTTTTGTGGTGTTGCTACGGTAACACCTGGATTCTTTATTACTCGGGTAATTTTCATTCTTTTCTGCAATATAACAATTTAGAGAGAATACATCCGTATGTTTTACAGAGTTCAGGAAATATAAATCTCTTTACATATATTCTATTGCAGAATGGAAGGATGAGCATCTTTTACTTTAACTATAAGGAGTTTGGATCTGACTCATGGTCAACAAAGACTTACCTAGCTTATGATGAGGAGCACGATACGAATGGATCCACTCAGCTCTGTAAGTTAATCTCTCTCTCTTTTTCTCTCTCATATTAGTTTTGTCAGATGTATTCAACTTAAAAAATACACAGACACATTTGAAGAGCTTCGATTTTCATAGCCCTCAAAAGTGGTACCACATCGGACATAACGTATCATAGGTAATGGAATAAAAAAATCTTTAGGAAAGAAAAATGTTTCTTTTTTCAGCAATGCTAGATGTGCAGTTGGAAAGCCTACTTACTCTTGTTCTTGGTGGATTCGGTTGGTTGATTCCTTTGTCGAATACCATGAAAAAATCGCCAATTCCACTAATGTTTTTGACTGGAGGAATATTTCTACTGGTGGCAGGTAACAATGCTTTGTCTTCCTGTGTCCCACCTCTACAATCTAAGACGTTTTGTAATTTTCGAATACCAACACTTGCCTTCATTAAAAGTGTCGCATTTGTCAGTTATAAATATTTGGAGGGACGTAAACTTTAAATGCCACAACGTGCTGAAAGACAAAAACATAGAAAATACGATCTTGCAATTTTGGACAAAACTATTACTGATGATTCAAACCAGGAAGATTTTTTTTTCTGATTATGTCAGGATGAAATGTCTTGAATTTGATTCTTAACATTGTTTATTATTAATAATTAATTATCTTTTTTCAGCTACTTCTGAGTTAGTGGTTCTGGTACGATTTATAGCTTTAAATACTAGTCATAACGCTGCAGTAACAAATTCAAAAAAAAGGTTCGATAGCCTCGGGGGATCGAATGTCGAGGTTCCGATCTCCCTTATTCTTGCTGGTTTTGGTATTACCTTAATTCTTATTGCTGTGGCGAGGATTTTCATTCGCAATAAGAGATACCAATTAACCACCGAGAATTATCATCAGATGTCAAATGACACATGGATTCAGGATCGATTCTCAACACTTGCCGAATGAAAACGAGAGATGTACATGTAACACAGAAGCCAGGGTTCAAGGATTAAAAAAAACACATAAACTTTTATTCCATAAATAACATAACTCGTATGTAGCAGTATTTCACAAAGCTTTCTATTCAAAAATGTTGACCTAGCTAATTCATATTTTCCAGGTAGAGTAGGAAAATTTTGTAGGATTTTGTAACATTTTGAAAAAAAAATATTTGCACAGTTTATTATAAGATCAGACACAAAACAAAGTCGCATGTCAAAGCACTAGAGAATTTTTTTTTTATACCTACTCAAAAAAACCTGACAAGCAAAAAAAAAAAAAAAAAGGAAATGAAAATTCCCCGAGCACGAAAATCCTATTACATGTAAGTGGGGGGGGGTTAATTCGAACTTCAGTACCAAAATTTTTTTTTAATACACCACCTTCTTACCATTTTACCTATACTGCGATATGTCTGTGTATTTGTATTGTTTCATCATGTCTATTATTAGTAACATTAAGTTTCTTGAACATTCCAGAGTGGTCAACATGTTCGGTCATTGTTTCTAGAACATTCCTGAACTTTGTGTATGTCCAGAACTTTCCAGTAATATCATGTACTTACAACTTCTAGAATATTCTAGATTTATAATACTGTATAAATACCCTGTCAATTCGATGCATAGATATACTTTTGTCGTATGAGCACCATTGAGTTACAACTGGGACATATTTTCACTGGGACATTGTGTGCAGCAACGGACACTCTGATGTATGTATTTTTAGATTCTTGCTAAGTTTGTACTTTATGTTTCATATACTTATTATATATTACTGTAAATAAATTATTGTTAAGTTTAAATTGTGTTATTGATCTTTGCTGGCATTTAGGGTTATTCTGACCCATAACAGAATTGGGGGCTCGTCCGGGATAAAGAATTTCTTGCACTTTTGCAGTTTATTGTCAAAATTTTGTTAATTGAACCGTTAAATTTGATTATAAGCCAGCAGAAATCAACATGGTATTTTCGGTCACAGACTTTCTTAATTCGCCAAGTGTTCAGGTTTTTGATACATTAAAAAAGGATGACTTGATCGCGTTAGGTTTGCATCTTGGGTTAGAGGTTAAATCTTCACAGAGAAAGCAAGACATTAGAATAAAGGTTGCAAACAAACTAGTTGAAGAAAACATCTTTGGAAAATATGATCTTCCAGATTATACACTTAAATCAGAATCTTATAATATGTCAGAATTTCAGTATCAAGTAGAGTTGGAAAAAATGAGATTTGAAGAACGAGAGCGTGAACGGAAATTTGAATTAGACAAATTAGAAAGAGAAAGAGAAGAGCGAGAAAGAGAAAGAGAAGAGCAGAGAGCAAGAGCGAAAGAGAGCGTGAAATGAACTTTGAATTAGAGAAATTAAAATTACAGAACCAACCAGGACCGTCAGTTGTCAAAACTGAATTTGACGCAGCAAAAAATATCAGATTAGTTCCAAAATTTCAAGAAAAATCTGTAGACAAATATTTTCCCCAATTTGAAAAGGTCGCAGAGAATCTTAAATGGCCACGAAATGTTTGGTCAACAATGTTACAAAGTGTACTGGTTGGCAAAGCAGCTGAGGTATACTCTGCACTAGGGGTAGCTGAGAGTTTAGACTATGAGAAGGTCAAAGCAGCAATATTAAAAGCATATGAATTAGTACCTGAAGCGTATAGACAAAAGTTCAGAAAGTATAGAAAGTTTGATAATCAAACATTTGTTGAATTTTCACGAGAGAAAGAAGATTTATTCGATCACTGGTTTAGATCTAAGAAACTTGATAAAACTTTTGCTAATTTGCGCCAAGTCATCCTGGTAGAAGAGTTTAAGGAATGTGTTCCTCAAGATTTGAAAACACATTTAGAAGATAAGAATGTGAAAACTCTTGAAGAGGCAGCAGTCATATCTGATACTTATGCTCTGTCTCATAAAAAGAATTTTGTATCAAGATCTCAGACTAGCAGTAATTCTACCAATTCAGACACATATAAAAAGAGTGGTTCAGGGTCTCAGTCTTTCACAAGTTCCCAGTCTCCATCCCAAGGTGGTTTTAAGTCCGGTCCAGGACGTGTTGAAGGATCGTCTGGAATAGGGTCGCTTCCTACTTGTAGTTATTGTAAGAAAAAAGGTCATCTGATCAGTGAATGCTTTAAACTTAAGAGAAAAAATGATTTTGATAAAACTCAACCACATGCTTGTGCGGCAGTTAGAGGTGATAGAGAAACCTTAGTTTCGATTTGTTCTGACACTCCTGATGTCCAGGGTTCACAGTCCAGTTCTATTGATTCTATGGAGGATTATAAGCCCTTTATGTCTCAGGGATTTGTTTCACTCGGTGACTCTAGCGAAATAAAACCTGTCCAGATTTTGAGAGATACTGGTGCTGCACAGACGTTATTGTTAGAGGGCGTGCTTCCTTTGTCTGAGCAGACTTCTACTGGTGGGTCAGTTTTATTACAGGGTGTGGAGCTAGGCGTCATTGATGTTCCCTTGCATAGAATTAGTTTGAAGTCAGATTTAGTTACTGGACCTGTTATCGTAGGTGTTCGACCTACTCTTCCCGTTCCAGGCATTTCTTTGTTGCTAGGCAACGATTTAGCTGGTGGAAAAGTTGTACCAGATCCTATAGTTTGTGAGAAAATCACTCCAGATGTCATGTGCGATGATGAAGATGATGACATTTATCCAGCCTGTGCTGTTACTAGAGCGATGGCCAGAAGACGAGAAATGGAGGCAGACCATACTCAAGCCTTTGACGAAACGAATTCCTCTGTTGATATTGATTTGAATGACACTTTCTTATCTGACCTTGATGGCACTCAAACAAGCATGGAACCACACAATATCAAGAAGCAAGAGAAGAAAGAACTTTTACCAAAATTTGGTGGTGAGGATGATGAGTTGCATCCACTAGTTAGCCAAGGCAAGGACATCCTCAGCCGAGAACGTTTACTCTCTGAACAACATAAAGACCCAGATATCATTCAACTTAGTAAGAGGGCACTTCCACCAGAAGAGGCTACTAAAGTTGGAGAATGCTTCTATATGAAAGATGGCATCCTTATGCGAAAATGGCGACCACCTGACGCTTCCCCAGATGAAGTGTGGCGTGTTGTTCACCAGATAGTGGTCCCAGCTGCTTATCGTCGAGATGTCATGAGTTTAGCTCACGATACACCTATGGCTGGTCATTTAGGTATCAATAAGACTTATAATAGGATTTTGAGTCATTTTTATTGGCCTAAGCTAAGAAAGGATGTTTCGAAGTTTTGCAAGTCATGCCATGTCTGTCAGATGGTAGGTAAACCAAATCAGAAGATACCATCTGCTCCTCTCCAACCCATTCCAGCTTTTGAAGAACCGTTTAGTCGAGTGTTAGTGGATTGTGTAGGACCTTTGCCTAGGACTAGATCTGGAAACCAGTATTTACTTACCATTATGTGTACATCCACTCGGTTTCCTGAAGCCATACCTCTTAGGAATATAAAGGCAAAGAGCATAGTTAAGGCCCTAACCAAGTTTTTCAGTTTTGTAGGAGCACCCAAGGCAATTCAGTCGGACCAAGGCTCAAATTTTATGTCGGGGTTGTTCCAGCAAGTCATGCATGAGTTGGGTATTAGGCAGTATAGATCAACTGCTTATCATCCTGAGTCCCAGGGAGCGCTAGAACGTTTTCATCAAACCCTAAAAACAATGCTGAAGACCTATTGTTACCAGTATGAAAAAGACTGGGATGAAGGGGTTCATCTTGTACTATTTGCTGCACGAGAAGCAGTCCAGGAGTCTCTTGGGTTCAGTCCTTTTGAATTGGTGTTCGGTCATACAGTTAGAGGTCCTTTGAAATTGTTGAAGGAAAAGTGGCTGACTGAGACTAGTGATCTTAATCTTTTAGATTATGTGTCTGATTTCAAAGAAAAACTTTACAATGCTTGTAAATTAGCACAAGAAAATTTGAAGAGTTCTCAGATGAAAATGAAAATGTGGTATGACAAAGATGCCAGAAATAGGGTGTTTAAGCCAGGTGATAAGGTTCTTGTATTTTTACCTATTCCTGGTCATCCTTTACAGGCCAGATTTTATGGCCCTTATGAAATTGAAAGCAAGATCAGTGATGTAAACTATGTAGTTAAGACACCAGGTCGACGTAAAGAGAAACGGGTTTGTCACATTAACATGTTAAAAGAGTATTTTGAAAGGTGTGACCGAAATTCTGTAAAACCAGTTTCCACTTTAGCCAATGCTAAGACTGTTCAAAATTGTATTGAAAGTGATACGAGTGTAGAAATGAATGAGAAAGATTGTAATCAGAGTGTCCGCTTGAAAAACTCAGAAATTTTGGCTGATTTTGATGCCAAACTTGGACATTTGAACATTCACCAAAAAGAACAAGTTAAAAACTTGATGAATGAGTATCATCAAATCTTTTCGGATGTTCCAAAGAAAACTAATGCAGCTTGTCATGATGTCATAGTTGGCGACGCTCTGCCTATCAAACAACATCCGTACCGTCTCAATCCAATAAAATTGCAGTACCTAAGAAGGGAAGTGCAGTACATGTTGGACAATGACATTATTGAACCTAGTAAAAGTAATTGGAGCTCACCATGTATTCTTGTACCAAAACAGGACGGTACCTACCGATTATGTACAGACTTTAGAAAGGTGAATTCTGTTACCAAAACTGATTCATATCCAATACCTAGAATTGATGACTGTATTGACAGCATTGGAAACGCGAAATTTGTCAGTAAATTTGACCTGTTGAAAGGCTACTGGCAAGTGCCGTTAACAGAAAGAGCAAAAGAAATATCTGCTTTTGCTACACCAGATGGACTTTACCAGTATAAAGTAATGCCTTTTGGCATGAAAAACGCACCGGCTACATTCCAAAGGATGATTCACTCCCTTCTTCAAGACCTTGAGGGATGCGAGGCCTACATTGATGATGTCATCATATACAGTGACACATGGGACGAACATCTTCGAATCATGCGTGCTTTATTTGACATTTTAGCTAAAGCAAACTTAACTGTGAATCTTGAGAAGAGCGAATTTTGTCATGCTTATGTAGAGTATTTAGGTCATAAAGTAGGTCAAGGTTATGTTACACCCATAATGGCTAAAGTGGAAGCTATTGCAAAGTTCCCGATTCCTACAAACAAGAAAGAATTAATGAGGTTTTTGGGCATGGCTGGGTTTTACAGAAAATTTTGTCCAAATTTTTCCTCAGTAGTTAGTCCACTTACAAATCTTTTACAAAAGAGGGTTAACTTTGAATGGACAAAGGACTGTGAAAAATCCTTTCATAAAATCAAATCTGTCCTTATGAGCAACCCAGTTTTGTCAACTCCAGATTTTTCTAAGCAATTTAAGCTTACTGTTGATGCTAGTGATGTTGGAATCGGGGCAGCTTTGTTTCAAGAACATAGTGATAATGTAGATAGAGTTGTTTCTTATTTTTCAAAGAAACTTACAAAATGTCAACAAAACTATTCCACCATTGAAAAGGAATGCCTTGCTTTGTTGTTAGCCTTACAGCATTTTGATGTTTATTTGAATGTTACTTTGCATCCAATTCTTGTATATACGGATCACAACCCCCTGACATTTTTGCATAAATTGTCAAACAAGAATCAAAGACTGACTAGATGGAGTTTGTTGTTACAAGAATACAACATAACAATTAAGCATATCAAAGGCAAAGACAATGTTATTGCAGATGCCTTGTCAAGAGTATCGTAAACATACTAGATTTTGTATTAATGTACATATGTTTTACAATTTAAGTTTTTCATTGACATTCAAACTTTTTAAGGGGGGAGGTGTTGTGAGGTGTGTTGTATTTGTATTGTTTCATCATGTCTATTATTAGTAACATTAAGTTTCTTGAACATTCCAGAGTGGTCAACATGTTCGGTCATTGTTTCTAGAACATTCCTGAACTTTGTGTATGTCCAGAACTTTCCAGTAATATCATGTACTTACAACTTCTAGAATATTCTAGATTTCTAATACTGTATAAATACCCTGTCAATTCGATGCATAGATATACTTTGTCGTATAGCATCATTGAGGTATTACTGGGACATATTTTCACTGGGACATTGTGTGCAGCAACGGACACTCTGATGTATGTATTTTTAGATTCTTGCTAAGTTTGTACTTTATGTTTCATATACTTATTATATATTGAAAAGTCCGATGGTCTGCGCCAAACCGCGATGGTTCGATACGCCAAAGTCCAACGTTGCGGAAAGCAAAAGAAAGTTTATGGCTTCATAATACTACTGCTCCATATTGCAATGCCGATGTAACGTTCAATATTGACCCGAGTTGAATATTGAACCAGGGATATTTTTTCTCCGTTGAAAATTGAGACATACCCGGGTTCATTTTTCAACAGCTTGATAACTTTTTTTCTTATCCCTGATGACCTCAACAAGTTGATAATTGACCCTGTTGAATATTGACCCAACCTCAGAGTTTAAACATTATTTGAAATTGGAGGTTGTTTTACGGTAATTAGCAGTATCTCTAAACATGTACTTATATTTCGGTTTCAATTTTTTCCCTTTTCCAGAGTAATAGAAATAAACATATCATCCCGTGTTTATATGTACATTTTGATCAGTGCACGATTTCAGTTATCTTCAAGCATGGCAAGTTAATTTTTTGACAATACTTTCTAAAATCCATAGCATCCATAAATAACTACAAAACTATGAATAGGGCATAAAACAAGAATCTTTGAAATCTGGTGTAAGAAAAAAGACATCAATCAGCCAAACTTGTCCTGAAATTTATTAGGACTCTACACTCTAAACCAAACTTATAAACCAGGCATTCCTTTCTGTTGGAAATATCAGTATTCATTAATATACTAGTATATAGAAATACAGTAAAGAGTGTTAATTAAACAGGTTTTGTAACGGGTACTTGTCCTAATGCCTGCCTCATCAGGGGTCCAGTGTATTTGTGGTAAACATGATCTAAAAATTATATCATAATCGCCTTTGCTTTTGTCTTTGCTATACGCTTAATTGGTTCCGAGGTAAATTTTTCATTTGCATCTTGTGTCTGTTTTCGTTTCGTTCCAGTATTTCACCATGCGTTTTTTGTCCGTTGACTCTCGGATTAAATTTTGTGACCACAACCAATTTATTGTGGGGTCTGAATTGGCCGTTACTTTTATTTAGGATATCATTTCTGTCTGTTCCTATTATTCCTGTGATAATAGGATCTACTTCTGTATCAGAAGCCTCCTTTTGACAAGTGTCTTTAAAGTCTTGTAGAATAATACTGAGAGCAGTGTCATTGGTATTTCTCACATGTCTTTTGCATTTAACTTTAACGAAACCTTTGAATACTGCTGGGTTATAAGAACTATCTCTGTGTAGATATTGGAAATTGATTGTTGGTTTCATTTAAGATTTGATACCAAGTTAGTTTGACTCTTGAAATTTTCTTCCTTTATACACTTTTGTGTCTAAAAAAGTATACTGAATCAACAGAGATTTCAAAGGTGAATTTTAAGTGCGGATGACACTGATTGCCAAGTTCAAAGTGTTACGGATTTTCCCCACAACCAAAATAACCCACAGATTGGATGACCCAATTTATGCCCTGTATATTTATTCTAGGAATCGTAAATTTATTTTCAAGATATCATGGGATAATTACCAATCATCGTATGTCATTAATATATGCTTTTAAATTCATTGTATATGTTTATTTCATGAATATCGTTTCGTTGCAATGTACAAACCCGAATTTCCTCCATATACCAGCCCAATCGTAATAGAAAATGGCCGTCTGGCATTATTATTCAATCAAGGTACCCAAATCCAACTTGGTATCGTTACCAAAACAATTCCAAAACAGATCATCCCTTTTCCCCCATTTGTAATGATTGTGGTGGTCCTAGAGGTATTGGGCACGAATTGCCCTGCTACCTCTGATCACATGGTATACGTCACAGCACCTGTCGTGACGTATACCTATCCTCGCTCTCCTTTCTGTTAAATGCTGCAGAGAACGGACTTGTCTCTGTTAGCTCCGTCATTATCGTATTTTATATGTAATAAATGCGGGTACTAATAATCATCAATTTTATCATAGTGTGTTCTCTATTCCGCCATCACAGTAAATAATGTAGAGAAACGATATATTGACGCTGCAATCCAGGGTTTTTTGTCTGGGCAGCGGGGTGCCGACCTAGCACGTTTTAGCTAGTGCCATTGCCATCTTGGATTTTTTGTACTTTTTATTATGTAAAGTATTTTTGTAAGGTTAAAGTTTCTTGTGTATTTTGTATATTGTTTTATGTTTTTAGCTGATTAGCCGCGAGGTATTTTTATGTGTATTCACTAAATTATGTTCCCCAAACGAAGTTGGGGAACATATTGTTTTTACTCTGTTTCTTATTATTATTATTATTATTATTAGGTCTTCCGTCTTCACGGAAGACCTTATAGTGATTCTATTGTTTCTTATTATTATTATTATTATTATTATTCTTTTTTTTTAGACAAAATTTTGTGCAGGCGATTTCTCGTAAACTATTTGATGGATTTCAATGAAAATTTCAGGAATTATAGGTCATTATATGAATTTTATATAAAATTCCGTTTGTTGGAAAATCAGTACCAGTGCCAAGTTATGGGCAATTTCCTGATTTTAAAATGCAATTTTGTCTTCGAGTGTTCTCGAAAATGGCTAAAGATATTAACTGGAGACTTGTTAGAGATGATAGACCATGAGTTATAGATGTGCAATTTTGACTTCGTTTGCGGCGTAAGTACTTCCGGTCGCTACAGGAAGTGAATTTAAAATGTGCACTTTTTCAACTTTTTTTGTTTTCCAATATTTTTCTTTGATATAATTAATGGTAATTAAGACCCTACTGGAAAGGCCTAATATATAATTTATCTGAGAAAATAATGAATCCACACACTAGATATTCGCATTTAAAAATCTGAAGCGTGTCCAAGATGGCGGTCTCGGTTAACTCCGCCATTAAGCAAGTCGGGTTCTAGAAGGTCAGCTGAGCGTTTAGATGAACGAAACTTCTACCAAAAAGATTTATGAAATGTAAAGGATTCTTTTGATTGCTACATCGCAATTACGTTGCATTGAGTATACTTTTAACATGAGGTTTCCTCAAACTTCTATTAAAATCGCTTTTGTCGTCTCAAAGTAGAATACAACATGACTACAAGTGGAAATACGATGACTTCAGCTTTTTTTTTGCCCCAGGGAAAACTTATCCTAAACCATGGTTATAATACTTTTCAAGAAACTTGCCTGACTTAATATTCACTACGTTTCTGAAGTATACTTGACTTCTGTTTATTTTTCTTTACGGGGGCTTGTAAATTTTTAAAAATGAATAGAAAAGACAAAAATAAGAAAAACTTTTTTAAAAGATTGTTTATTAAAGGTTTTATAAATATTCTTGTAATAAATGAAAGTTTTGACATAAATAGTATAGATTCCTTGACCGTCGGAGGACGAGTGTTTTTTTTTTTTCAGTGAAACATTCCAGTCTTTTCATGAACGTGTAACTCATCTCCACTTTGGGGGTAAAAAGGGTACAAAATTCGTGGAAAATCTTACCAATTACAGCTTTATTGTTACTTGGCCGTATACGAAATTATTTTTGTATAATGTGAAAAATATTCTCGTACTTTCTAACGCTCAAATTCTGGTTATAAAAAATACATTTCTAATTTTCATTGAAGCTATCACATCCATTAAATAAATCAAACATTTCAAAGGAATAGCGTTAAGAACTACTTGTGACGTTTACACGAAATAATGCATCATGACCCACTTGTAAGACAAATGGGGACAATAGTGCAGAAATATATAACATTGGCATGCCTGTATATGGAGTTACATGGGGTAAAAGTTTAAAAACATATCAAAAAAAGGGAAAAAAAACTGTATCATTGTTCATCATTAATAGATTATCTATCCTAAAAATTCTTTAAAATTCAATTAAAAATTTGATGTGATCATCTTGACAAAAATTTGGCAAGCTGGCTGTATTTTACAAATTTCCCAAAAAAATTTTTAAAAAAAATGTAAATGTTGGAATAAAAAAAACAATTCGCGATATTCGAATGTTAAATTTGAAACATGTTCCTAAAGGTGTAATGGGACCGAATGGATTTTCACGCTGGCGACCCAAAATTTATCCCCCGTGTGTCCGATTTTTAAAATCACTTTTTTTTTGTTTGATTTTACGTTGTTTTTTTTCAAAGGACAAACCTTGTTGCTCGCAACAGTTTCGTTTTTTATTAGGGTCTTCCGTCTCAACGGAAGACCCTACATTATTCTATTGTTTCTTTTTCACTTTTATTATTCTTTTTTTTTCTTTACAATTTTTGTGCAGAAGATTTTCGGAAATGGCTCGACCGATTTACTTGAAAATTTCGGGGAAGGTGTATTTTATCTAAACCTTATCGTTTTTTTCATTTTTTTGAAAAAACCCTTGGTCAAAGTTTTTCCCTTTAAAACAAAAATTTTTAGGACCTCTTTGTCTGCGATAGAACTCAAAAACGGTTAAAGCTAGAGCGCTAAATTTTTTTATAATAGAGGTTATGTTCCCATGATGCAACAAGGTTTCCAAATTTTCCGAAAATGTGTATATGGAATCGGCCAAGGGTTGAAAGTTAGGAAACAAACAAAGTAATTTTCAGACATTTTTTATCATATCTTTAAAAGTATAGTCATTTTGTTTAAAAAATACTGAACAATATTTGTGCAAAATGTCAAGTTCTTTCAAATGATGTCAATAAAAAGTGCTGACTCATCAAAATTTGGGATAAAAAGGCCCCAAACAATTTGTTGTATAACCTTAAACGATCGATATTTTGTGATTAATTACATAAACAAAAATGTTCCTCTTAAAAAACTTCAACTAATATTATACTGTTGACGTCATATATTACGTATTAGGGGAAAAAAAAGGGGGTAGTAATATTTTTTCCAACACCGATATCTCAGTGACGGTTCAGTGGATTTTTGTCAAACTTTTAGAGATGATAGGGAACGATGTTCTCTTGAAAATACTTTTATATTTTTTATCAATTTACTTCCGTTGCTAAATATAGTATTTTTAGTTTTGCTGCAATGCTGGTATGTCCTATTCTGAAAAAACTACGCAAAATAGAGA
>NW_026922353.1:0-19866 GCF_032062105.1 Saccostrea cuccullata | reverse complement strand
ATTTTTAAGAATTTTATTTCATCATGCTGTTGTTTAAATCCCAAAGTAACTTCAAAGCATTAAATTATTTCAGACATTTTCCCCCCCCCCAATACCTTTCCCCAGGGGACAGGAAATTAACCAATTTTTGGAAAAGGATTTTTTTCCAAAAATATATACCAAATCATTGGCATTATACCCAATAACAAAGGAAAAGATTTTCAAAGAATTCAAGCTTTTTCACTATATAAACATCAACCCCCCCCAACAAAGAATCTCTAACCCAGGGACCGTGAAATTCAAAAATCTAAAAGAGGCATCCTTCTTTAAACTATATACATAGTTCATTGGTTAAATACTCAGGTGCAAAAAAGAAGAGTTTTAAAGAATTTATGCATTTCACTATATATTCAATAAAGCCACGCCCTAACACCAAACCCCCAGTCCAGGGGCCATGAAATACACAATTTTGGAAGAGCTACCCTTATTCAACATAATTATGTACTTGGTTAGTTTATTTAATATGCAGGAGCAAAGAAGAAGATTTTCAAAGAAATAATTAATTTTTTACTATATAATCTATATAGCCCCGCCCAGCACTAAACCCCTAGGGGGATGAAATTCACAATTTTGGAAGGGAGCTTATTCAACATAACTATGTACTTAGTTATTTTTTTAATGCCCATGAATAGAGAAGAAAAATTTCAAAGAATTTATGCATTTTCACTATATAATCTATATAGCCCCGCCCTAGCACTAGAACCCCTGACCCTGGGGTATGAAATTCACAGTTTTGGAAAAGGTATATTTTAAATTTACCTATGCACTTGATTAGTTTATTTAATCCCCAAAAACAGGAAAAAAAATTTCAAAGAAATAATGCATTTTCACTATATAACCTGTTTAGCCCCGCCCTAGCACTAAAACCCCCATGGGGCCATGAATTTCACAATTTTGGTAGAGGACTCAATGTTGATTACAATCATACCAACAGTTTAACTGCTTGATGTCCAGGAGTAAAGAAGAAGATTTTTAAAGATTGCACTAATTTTAGTGGTTTTTGCCCCACCCCCGGGCCCCCAGGGGGGCAGGGACCATAAAATTAAAAATTTTTTCCCCTTTCCCCCATGATGCTATATGCCAAATTTGGTTGAAATTGGTTCAGTGATTTCAGAAAGAAGCTAAAAATGTTCAAATTTTAAAAACGACGAACGACGCACAGCACGCCCAAGAAGGACAAAAACAGATAGCAAAGGTCACCTGATTTTACTCGGTGACCTAAAAATACAAAATAAACAGCAGAAACAACAGCATCTCAAATTCTTAACATGTTTAAGGTAGCAATCTATCAACAACTAAGATTTATTTTCTCATTAAGTGGGAGTGGTGGGGGGGAAATTATTATCAAAAGTGCAAACGCGGGGAAAGCTATCGAGCAAGAGGAGGAAAGCGCCACGTGCCCCCCTCTTTTATACTCGGGGCAATCGGGGGAAAAGGTAAAAGACCTACCCCCCTGTGTTTTTGGAAATCAATTAAATGCGTTTAATTGCATTGCTTTAAACGACCTTATTTAAACAGATATAAATATAAACAAAAAAATGTCTTTTTGTTTGTTATTACTGGAATTAACGGTGCAGCTATTGCAGAAAAAAATTACATAACCCGCTCAGGGGTTATATTTTTTCTGCAATAGCTTTTCCTTAAATTTCCAGTTATAACAAACAAAAAAAGCATTTTATTGTTTAAATAAACACTTCATGGAGTTCTTCCGTTTGAAAAACCATTGTGGTCAAATTACCCAAAATCCAGCTCAAGAGTTCATTAACAATACAAATTATGGAGCAGAACAAATTCAACAAAGTTCACTGCTGATCTGTCCCCATACAAAGAAAAGGTGTCAAGTATTTCTTAACCAACCCTTCATCAACCAGCCTGTTTATCTTGATACATCAAAGTCATGTTTCCTATAAAAATTTCAAGCTAAACCCACAAAAATGTCATACAGGCAATGTTCAATTTTCTATTGAAAACAACTTGTTTGTGTTTAGTTATATAAACTAATATTCCATCTTCATACTTTAAATCTCCTTTTGAATCCTTCTTCAGCTCATTCTCAGGCAGATTTAAAAAGCTAGGAGCTATATTAATAATTTCCCTTCACATATTCTTTGTTTAAATTTAAAAGGAATATGGTAATTACGATGCGCTTGGGGTTTTATCTGGTTTACATTTATGTAATTTTATTTATATCAGTTAGTTGAAATTACCGTTTCAGAGACTCACCTCTGTTGTTGGAAAATTCAATGACCCATTGGACTTTTTCCCTCTGAAGCTTGATTTTGTTCTAGGTAATTGTAGTTTTGATGGGCTGCCACATTAAAACAGGACACGTTGTTTCAAAGGGGCATTGATTTGGGTTCATTTCAATGATATAAAGAGATAACAAAGAGTATTTAAGCTTAAAAGACAACTAAATATAAAGGCATATAAATGATTAAATCTGAAGTGAACAAACATGGTCATTACAAAATGATGATTTTTGATATTTTCATCAACTTGTTTATTATAGTTAAAAGTGATGAAAAAAATTTAAAAAATTAAAATATTTTCTATATGAAACGACATTCAAAGAACCACATACCTTTGCAAGATTTTATGGCAAATAGGTACAGCAACTGAAAAAGTGATGAGCCAAAATTTATGAAAAGTACTTAGTGACTATCAGGTAATATTAAAATATTTCTCAAGTATTTTTTCATTCAACAGAATGGTAAGGAATCCAAAACCTTTTGTTTAACCCCAATTAAACAAAATCAAACATTTTTTTTTTTTAAAATATAAAGGAGCATTCCATTACGTTACGTCACCATGCCGGCTTACCAAGTTTTGCACTATTTACGACTTCTCCAAAAAAACTTCCTTCTTTGCAGATATCAAACGAAACAGTTTAAAAGACAATTTTTATACTTTAACAGTCATGACTGATTTCAAAATTTATTGCATCTTGTGTATGTTTTCTGTTGTATCTTCAGATAGTAAGTTTTAATATAATTTTGTTTTTAAAACATCAAGACTGGGTTATACAACACCTAATTCAGTATTTGAATTGTCGGTTAATTGAATGGCATATTCTATAATCTTTTGTTTAGCTAACTCCAGATTGAACAGAAAATTATCGTCCCATTTAATCATGTATAGACTTTGACAGGAGACAATACATTCTGATATTTATGTCAAACGTTTCATAATACACATCATGTCGACAGCAAAATATATTTTAAAAAATAAACAAATTTCACCGTACACATATTGTTGTAGGAATTTAACAATTTCACGATGAGCATTTCAATAAGGACAATTTTTTACTTTGTGAAAAGTTCGAAAACCATAAATATTATGGAACGCCGTCACTGCCTTATAGCAGAACACTACTATTGCATTGTGTCAACCTTCCATTCATTATGTAAATTTTTTATGACTTTAACCCACACTACTATTGCATTGTGTCAACCTTCCTTTAATTATGTCAACTTTTTATAAATTAACCCACCTACTTTTCATCTTTAAATTTTTTACATTTATACTTTATGACTTTTACACATACTACAATTTTATTTCGTCAACTTGCATTTCGTTTTTTTAATCTTTATTTTTTATTAACTGATGTGAAAAGCTCATGCCATATTTGGGGCACTCTTCTACATTATGTCGATTCACTATTACGTTATGCGAACGCGGGTATCCTCGGCCTTTATATGAGCATAACGTTTTTTCCGCTTCCCGGGCACTAAAATGGTAAAGAAAACTGTTGTAGAAGAATTTAGATTTTGAATTAATTTTAAATGAAAACTTTAAGGACAATGTTTAAATCTTGAAACATGCAAAGCCTCAAACTCACTTAAAAAGTACGTTAATTTCAATGGTGTTTACTTTAATCTGATAATTAAATAAATCAAATATTATGAGTCGTGCACAATCATTTTTTTTTTTTTTTTTTTGAATTTTTTTTTTTTTTTTTATAAAAGTCTTAAACGTTGTAGGACTTTCATTAGTTTCACTTTAATTTGGGAATTAACTGAAAACTTTTTCTATAAAACTATAAAGCCTGAGAGTTCCCCGCTTTCCCCCTTTTTCCCCCAACCCATATACCGCCCCCCTTTTTTTTTTTAAATTCCCATATCTGCCACGAATGTGCCCATGAATAAGGCATATTAATTGATTTAGATGAGCACTGGTAGATTTTTGAAAGAATTCGGCCCCTGGAATGATTAAAAAAAATACTAACTCCAGTGACGTAGCATCATTTTTTTGAAAGAGGAGGTCAGCCGAAAAAAAAATCATTTATCCGAAAAAAATAGACAAGCCAAGAATAAAATGTCCAAGCCCGAAAAACCTATTTCGGGGAAAGGGCCCCTCAATAAACCATTTTTTCCCAGAAAAATTACCCTTAGTGGCAATTTAAAAAAAGTGGGGGTGGGGGGGGGGGCAGTTTCAATGAACATTACATTTTTTATAGTAAAGTTATGTCTCAAAAAAGGGGGGTTGATATTATGTGGAATTTGTCCTAAACAATACACCCCCCCCCCTTTTTTACCAGTATTAAAACACGGTCGTCAACATTATTAAATATAATATACAGCTTTGAGATAATGTAAAAGTATTTTTGATAGGTAAAGAACTTTAATCCCCATGATAAAGAGTTAACACAATATAAAGATATTTTTAAATCACATAAAAAAATTGGCATAACGTTATAATATATCCACATCACGGTATGGAGTTTTGACATAATGTAATAAAGTGTTAATATAATATAAAGATATGTTCACATTATGTTATACACTTTTTACACCACGTAAAAAGCACTGACATAAAGGTAAATGTGTTCACCTCACATCATGATGCCCTCGCCGTAAAATAAAGGTAAATCCATATATCACGTAATAATGCTTTGATATAATAGAAATATACACTCTCAAAAAGGAATGGGCTTTTGACTTTGTGAATAGTTTAATTATAAAACACAATTTACTTGACGTAATGCAATTTTGACCTCACATATTAAAGAAATGAAATGATGTAAAAAAAATTCATTTCACGTAATAAAGTTTTAAAACAAGTAAACACATTATCACTCCACATAATGAATTTTTTACTTCAAGTTATGAAGTGCTACATAATAAAGGATGATTTTTCCTCATGTAATGCAGCATTGACATGATGTTAAGATATATTTTCATCATCCCTTAAAAAATGGACATAACGTAAAGATATGTTCACATCACGTAAATAAATTGACGTAATAAAAGCACAGTTGTATGCTATAAGGGAGTGATGGGTTCCAAAAATCATTGTTAAGAGCTTAAATCATGGCGTTCAATTGTAAATGCTGTATTAAAAAAACACCAAAAAAAAGATAACTATATCAAAACACATACATTCATCGTTTCATTTAAATCTTGCACTTGATAATAATAATTAAAAGTAAAAATGTGAAATGCATCTCGTTTCAAAAAATTGTATCTATAAGACTTTTTATTTATTTTTATCCAGGAACCAATCAGGGGCTAAATTAGATTAAACCGCCTTTCAATCATTCCCTTTTTGAAAAGAAAATACGTATGCTCCATTATTTTTTTTTCATTTTGGATTGGGTTAATCATATAAAAAATTAAATTCAGAGTGCAATGAAGCAAAAAACATAAAGAAAAAAAAAAATTATGCTCAAAATCAGAAGCATAATAACCACAGAGCTTTAGAAACGACAGAGGCAGGATCAGAAGCCAGGGAGGTGCAAATATGTAAATAATGACAAAACATGAGAAAGTAGTCAGCATGACTTAATGACAGATTGTATTTACTAAAATTTTTATTTTATGACAAACTATAAATACTGTAAATTTTTTTTATTTACAGTATTTATGCTTTCTGGTATAGCTTATTGATTTGCATGTTTGTACAATAGCTAATGATAAATAATTAATAAAATGGTCAAATTCTCATACCAAAGGAAAACACAATAGGAGTTCGGTTCTGTTTTCAACGAAGGAAAAAAATAATTTAAATGTATCATAAATCCTTAGAAAACATTTTTCATAAGAAATTTATATATTAATTTATATATAAATTTATCTTTTAGATTAAAAAGGAAATACATTATTTCCATAAGAAATTACAGGTAGTCAAAAAAAGTGAATCATAAAGTTTGCTGAATAAAACTTATTATAACATATTTCGGTGGTTATCTTTATTTTTTTCTCAGCATAGTTTTTCAAAAAATTTCAAATCTTTCCTGGTTCATATCAACTTTAAAGAAAAATTCTCGTTTATTTGATTAAAATACAGACTGCAGGATTCATGATTCAAGTGTTTAATGCACGATTCTGTTAATTATATACGCAAAGCACATATTACAATAAAAAGTAAAAAAAAACGCATTTCGTTTAAAAGATGCATTTAAAGAAAAAGATTTTTTTAAATATTAAGAAAAATTTAGGTGAAAATGTAATTTTTGAACCCAAATGGGGAAAGCCTTTAACCCCAAGAAATTTTTTAAAATTAGAAGTAAACGAATGTTTGATTTGGTACATTTAAAATAAAAAAAAATTAAATTATATTTAATCAAATCAAAGTGCAGATTATATTCTATTTGTATATACAAAAGTGTGCTTTTCGATCAAAAAAAAGAAATATTTTAAATTTAAAAATAAAAACATGTTAACTATATAATCAATACTAGTAAATTATCTTTGCCTTGCTTAAATGATATATTTTCTTAAAATAGTATTATTTATTAGAATTTTGTTAATGCAGCTATCCCATCATCAATCCCCAGTATATCCCCTACGGCATGCAAGTTGATTCTTACAACAATAAAAACAAGGCATATTTATGAGGGATTTTAAAAAATTAATGTTTTTTGACCCATGGGGATCCGCGGATTACATGGACATGGTATTGGGGGGGAAGAAGTAATGAAAAACGAAACATTTTCAGCACTGTTGAAACGTAATGAATTTCACTGCAACGTGGAAACACGACAAAAAAACTTGCTACTGCTGAGCAAAATCACCATCTACATTTTATTTAGAGAAACTTCTGAATATCGTTACCAGATGCGTGTTTATCGTGGGATACAACTTGAAGAATTTAAAACTTATTATTTGAAAATATCTTAATTTATTCCATATATCACAATTTATTTTATAACCTTTTTTTTTTTCTCAAGGTATTGTATTCTAAAATCTTTTAAACTGTTATTAGGTATAAAATTTTGAAATATACACCTTAAAAGCCAACATTGTGTAAAAATATGCCTATATGTTTTATTATGGTGATGTGTGTTTGTTTACTTTTAAAGATTCCCCAAGGAAACCCCGAGATAATGGTGGTCATTATATTAGCGTTAGTCACCACCCTTGTATTACAGTACATGGGGTTAAAAAGGGAGGTCTCTGTCCCTGTGAAAATTTTGGTATTTTTAAGAGAGAACAATTACAATTTAGTACAAAATTAATTTTTTTTTTCTAAACTTTATGCAAAAAATATTTTGGTTCGTATTTTATTTTCTTTAATGTATAATTTAAGTTTATTTTATAAAATTTGACATTTTGATTTACTCTGCAGCAAAAAATTACATAGGCGCTCCCCATGAACTTAAATACAAAAAAATATAAAAGGGTTCCCCCTTTATACCAATACATCTTTGTCATTTAAAATTACACGGAGCGCCTTTATTATAGAACTCTTTAAGAATTGAGTTTAAATATTTTTTAAAATATATATCATTTCTGTGATATTTTTTAAAAAAATTTTAAAAAATACAAATGAAAATTCCTTTTGATAAAAAAAAAAGTGCTTGTTTTTATATAAACAATAAAATAAAACGATCTAAAAATAAAAGAAAAAAATTTTTATTTACTTTAGTTAAAACCTTTGAATTATAAAAAAAAACTTTCATGCTACAGTGAACTATAATAAAGTAAAGGAACTTTACTTTTCTTGTTAGGGATAGAACACATACATTCTTAAATATAAACGAGTTGAAAAGTAATAACAAATACCTTTTCTTCAAAACATATGAGAAGCTGAGGCATTGAAATTTATTTAACGATGCATTTCAGGAAAACAATAGAAGAAAAAACAAGGTATGTTTACTTCAATCTGCTTGCCTTTTGGTACTCAAAATTTTAAAAAAAAATTTTAAAATTGTATTTATTATTTAATTAAATTTTTCTTAATCATTTCCTTTACTTTAAGTGAAAAAGCGGTGAACAAAACCCCATATATAAACGGTAATCCTACGAAGTACTGCAAATTAACAGAGAGAAAGGGAAATTCTATTCACGACATTGCGTTATGGAATAACACAAATTAAGATATGCAGATATATATTTTTAAACATTTTAAAAACGGATTAAATTATGATATTTAATTTATAATTGACTATTAATAAGTAAGAGCACAAGGATGAGTTATCATAAAATCAGATCCAAAAAAAGGGTTTTTCTAAAAAATAACGTAGAACGTGTTATATTCATTACAATGAAATTTAAAAAAGTAATTTCTTTTGTTTTCCACTAATTATCAATATTTAATTCCCAAAAGTATGTATCTCATTGAAATTTTTTTTTAAAAACTTTAATTATAGATTTTATTTTTGTTCCATTTTAACTGTACAATAAATTTGTTTACATTCAATACATGCTTTCAGTTTTTTTCCCATTTAATCATATTATACAATTGCTCTTTGGTAAATAAAACATGTTCATTTCAAAAGGCTGCCAAAAAATATGACATTAATGTATTATATGAAACTTCACTGCGAAATCTTTATAGGCCTATACAAAAATACTTTGTATTCTTTTTTTCAACTTTAGCAACTTTCTTTAACTGAAAATTTATTTGCTTTGGTTTCATGGTTCTCCATTGAATGTTAATTTTTCTTCAGACCCTTGGATTTCAGAAGATTATGGTACTTCACTGGAAATTTTTTTTTACATTTTATTTATATAGTTAATTGGTCCAATATTAGCATATTTTTACTTTGTGGATAATTTTGAAAATCATGCTTTGTGTACAACAACTAACATGAAAAACATCAATCCTTTTTTTATGTGTTCAGTTATATCACAAGAGTATGCTGATAAAGCATATTTTGTTAATATATTGATGGTGATATTTGTTTTTAAAAAGTTTGCTACTGTACTAATTCATATTCAAAATATATCTATTAATAATTTGTAAAAAAAAAAAAAACAAAAAAACAAACAAACAAATAAAAAAAAACAAAAAAATATATATGCTCAATGTTGTAAATAAACTATGTTATGAATTTCATAAAACTGATTAAACAAGTTTTCATTTCAATTAGTACTTGATAGAAGTAAAAAAAGATCTCTTTGATAGGATTACACGTCATCGATGTTAAAAACAATACTGTTGCAATGAATCACATTAGTTTCCCAAAGAAAATATAATTTTAAGTATTCTGGCCAAAAGTCAAACAAAAAATACAAAACAACATAAGCATTTTTAAAATTGTCCAAGTCACTCAGTCGTCCATTGTGTGTTAACAAATATTTACATTTCCAATGCTTTTTGAGAAAATTACAAATTGTAAATGTACTTTATTTACCCATCAATGATTGGCGCTTAAAAAAAAAACGTGCAGGGCGGAACAAAAAGCTAGAGGGCTTGGAGCACGTGGATTGATAGAATCAAAGCATGTAAATATAAGGAAAAACGTCAGAATTTTCAATTTCATGATTTATAATCGATTGCCTTGCATGATAATTTTAAGCATAAACGCCTTTTGTCCAAATGGGGTATTTGTTGTTTATTGTACTTTCATTTGAAACTAAAATGATAAGACTGCAGAGTATTACGTCTAACCAAAAGATTTCTTTACAGAAGTATTCTGAGGTGGATATTAAAATGATGCTTGATTTTCTATTGACAATAACTACGTGGTTTTCGGAGACTAGGTCTCTAGAAATGCTGAAGTTGTCCGTCTGTTACGCTTTGGGGTACCCATCTCATACCAGTGAATGGAAGAATGAGTGGACTTAACGCCTTATTTCGGATCCTTTAACGACTACTCTACCAAGCTGTAAATGCAAAATATATTACAGAATTTGTTCAAAATTTTATGGATGTAAAGAAGAAAACACATGCTTTGGCCTTCAACTCGACATTAAGATATATCGACGACGTACTGTCAATTAAGATATACGGGGACTGTTCAATAAATAATGTCCTCGGTACTCAGAGAGAAGCAAAAGACGCTTTTCAATGATTAAGTCTTAACAATTTTACTTAATATTCTCTTTCAGTTAAAACCCATGTCGATAAAAATTTTTATTCAAATTTTAATTGTTTTTAGAACTCATTCTTGGGTATGACCCTTAGAATATTGGGAAATGTCAGATGTTATGATTTCCTGGACTAGTTTCTTCGTTCTGAAGGGTGTCTTTTCAAGTTTGGAAAATGAAACAAGTCAAAAGGCGAAAGATCTGACGAATATTGTTAGTGTGAAAAAAATTCACTTTCTGTTTATCCCCAAAACTCCTTTACTCTTCAGGGCGTGCGGGTGTGGACGCTGTCATGAAGAAATTTAATGTAGTGGATTCAGGATTCTGGTTCCTTCCTCTCATAAACTTTTCGATTTTTTTGTAAAAAAAATTGCTTTTCAGAATCTTCCAGAAATTAACTTGCCTCCTGAATACGCATTTTAACAACAAGACCACTAATATTGCATTTAAAACTGTCTTTATGCTCTTGCAATTCTTTGCTCTTCTCAGACCTTTGCTGTTTTTGTCGAGTAATCTTATTGTAAATTTTGTTTCGAGGGTTTTAAGCAATAGATTCATGTTTCATTATCTGTTTGAATTTCAAACAAACTTGGATAACTACAATTTTTTCATTTTTTTTTTAAAATAATTGTTTAGATATTCTTTCATGCTGTCGTTTTCACTCATTTTTCAAAACATCGTGTGACCTTTGAGTACAAGGCTTTTTTACTGTCAAACGTTTCTTTAAAACAGTGTGAACTACTCCCGAAATGATGTCTATCAAATTTGCAATGTAACCTAAAGTCAATCAAACATCATCAGTGATTATTTGTGGAAAATTGGCAAACAGTGCATGAGTTCTTATAATTTTTTGTTGGCAAGGACAGTACCCATTTTTGATGCCCATTATATAATTTTTTATCATTTAAATCCACCTGTTCATTTGTTTATAAAATAGACATTGATTGTCGTAAATGTTACATATTTCAGTTAATATTTCTATGGGATTCTTACGAGTTTTGCAGCAGCTTGAATGAATCGTTTAATTTCACTCTAGTTTACTGATGCTTTACCATTCCTTTTACATGCAGTGTCTCAAAACTTTGTGATGAAAAAAGGTCACATAAATTGTTATAAATTCATTACAGATTCAATAATGCGAATTGGTCAAGCTTACTGTCATATGATATCTGTATTGTATGTCATACAGTTCAGGACATTATTCATTAAACAGCCCTCGTACATGTATCCTAGTGAGCTTGAGATAAAAGATACTGGTACCACAGAGTCTGCTACTTCTGTTTTATATTTGGATATCTCACTTGAAAAAGACATCAATTGTAATTTAACAACCAAACTTTATGATAAAAGTGATGATTTTTATTTTTCAATCATCAACTTAATTCCCTTACTTATGCAGCATTATACCTTCATCACCTGATATCGGTTTCATTGGGATATGACATGAAGTCGGTCACGTGATCAAATTCTATAACGCCCTAAGGGCATTATCACACACTAACAGGTAGTCTTCTTAAGAACAGCCCACAGACATGCGCTGACTATGTATTCAGACAATGAAAAAAATGCGTGACCCGGATTATCTATCGATATTCCAGAAATCTTCAGGCACCATGCCTTCGATGCCTATTTTACTTTTTGATTTCACACGTATTTGGTGTCCCCAAGAGCTAAACATGGAAATTGCAATTATAATCGTATGGGAGGTGGCGTATTATTTATTGGGCTCATTGCTCTCCGTACCTCAAGATCCATATTTAATACCATACAAAATATGCGGATAAATGTAAATTTGTCATTGAGACAAACATTTATAATTTTATCCCACTTTACCCAGAAAATATCATTCAGGTAACTTATCTGAATATTTATCCCTGAGAAATATATAGTTGTTTAATACATTATTCATCCCAAATAACCGTTGTAATTGTTTTCAAAAGGGGTGTACAATATATGAAATGTTGAATTGGATTTTTGTATGAAATACATGTACTTATCTTTTTCATTGACAAACAAGAACTGTTTAATTCAATTCATTTTATTTCTGTCATACATTAATATTAACAGAAATTTCCCATCATTTTCGAGGACGAATCATAGTCCTAGCTGACTTGAGTACTATGGCATCAGATTTCAGGAACGGTCCAATGAGATATGAACTGTATCCATCTGTATACCCCCAACCTCCTTTGTGATTTGTTGTACATCCACCTCTGTCTTTTCTATCCTTTGTTGCAAACGCGATACCATTGTGCCCGTTTAGACCATCCCCTTAAATTTAAATTTAATACATTATAAGGGAGATAATGTATAGTGGGGTATTTTTTTGTGGAGTGATTGTTTTGGGGTTTTGACTATTTTTTCAAATTGTACACATGATGAATAAGTGTAAAAAATATAACTTTTGAAAAAAATGTCCAATAAGCCCCGGAGTTGAATATCGGGGGGGGGGGGGGGAGGTCCTGTACACAAGTACCTGTGGTCAGTACATGTTAAGTTTTTCTAGTACAGTGTCATTTTTCTAAATTAACATGTTGGTTTATCAATAAAACATTCTGACTAAAGCCAGCTCCTACTATTTCATTTTTTTAGAAGTGAAATAGTCAGCTGATAGTAGGGGCTGGTTTTAGTCAGACTGATCAAGAAAATACATATATAACCAAAATGGTCAAATGTATATGTACTCTAAAGAAAGAGAAAGCATATTGCAGAAATTTTTTTATATCTTTATGGGGGTCCCCTTAGAGTAGTGTACATGTATATACGCCAACGTGCTAAATATTCTGTGATGTTTTAATTTTCCATTAATTTTCAAACTAGAGTGCAAAGATGTAACAATTCCTTTAATATTATCAGTATAACAAAAATAATGTTTGAAAAATACAAAAGTTTTCATACGTATTAAATAGTTGACAAACAAGTTGCTGAAACAAGAATATCAAAAGTCTTGTTTTATAAAAGTCTTAATTTCAAAAGTTCTTTGGTCGAAGCAATGGTCTTGTCAGCAAATACAATTTATCATGGAGTCTAATGCTGACTGACATTTTTCATACTTATTGTTAGGCCACTTTATACACAGTGAATTGTCGACGGATTTTTTCCAGGTGTCTTTTGAAAGAGCTTTATTGGTGGAGTATGCATACAAAATATGAAGTCTCTATCTCTCAAGGTTCAAAAGTTATGGCGAAGGTTAAAGTTGACAGACAGACAGACAATCAAACAAACAGATAAACATAAAAACAGATAAACACACAAAGAGACAGGACAAAAGTATGGAATCCGGATTGGGCCACGCAGTTCACTATCGAATCATCGCACCATCGAGGTTTGAGTCGATGATGCGATGACGCGATAATGCGATGACGATGGAGCGATGAAGCGATAACGATGAAGCGATGGTGCGATAGCGCGATGACGATGACGCGATGGCGCGATACTGCGATGACAATGAAGCGATGGTGCGATGGAGCGATAAAGCGATGACGCGATGGCACGATAGCGATGCTGCGATAGGGATGATACGATAACGCGATAACGATGAAGCGATGCTCAATCGTGTCATCATCAGTGCTCTATCGCACTATCGTCATCACATTGTCGCACTATCGCGCTATCGACTCTTTTGCGCATGCGCCATTGAGACGAGAAATGGCGTCAGGTTGTGAAAGTATGAACAGAATACATATCGGAAATAGATCTTACTGGGTGAATTAACTTCACTTGGCATAAAAATTAACCATGTCTGTATTGCCAGACATATAACAAGTTAGAAGATTGTTAAAATATAGTTTGATAATCAAGATAAAGTTAACAATACACTCATGTTGTGAATGATGTAAAAGAAATCGAAATCCGCGTGATCTAGATTTTGGTTTCTAAACGGGGGGGGGGGGGGATTAATACTGTAGATTGGGAAATAATTATGTGGGAAATGATTACGATGGTTTTACTTTCACTATGTTCGCGATTCATTTTTTCCGCAAAATTAAACCCATCGTGAATGCTATCATTAACTATTAAAACAAGTAAATGCATATACGAAATTTAAATTAATTTTTTGCATCGTTAAATCAGGGACCTACATGTATATACTAGTATATAGGTCCCTGGTGAAATTAAACCATCGCTATTGTACTTTCTGAGAAAGCGATTTAAATTTAAAGCAAATACAAAACAAGTCTTCCTCCCTCTCTCCTCTTCGTACTTCGTGTTTGTTATTTAAAATATGATCATCAAATACAAAATCAAAGTCAGTAAATTATCACGCAATCAAATCTTTGCTCGAATTAACTACCTGCTGAGAATGTCATCCTATCTATATAGTCGATAGAGCGATGGTGCGATGACACTATGTCGATAGCGCGATAAAGCAATAACGATGACACGATATAGCATCGCATCATCACTGTCGCGTCATCGCATCATCGCTATCGCACCAACGCATCATCGCTATCGTGCCATTGCGTCATCGCTTTATCGCTCCATCTGACCATCGCTTCATCGTCATCACAGTATCGCGCCATCGCATCATCGTCATCGCACTATCGCGCCATCGCTTCACTGTGATCGCACCATCGCGTCATCGTCATCGCATTATCGCGTCATCGGACCATCGACTCAAATCTCGATGGTGCGATGATGCGATATTGAACTGCGTGGCCCTATCCGGATTCCATACAGCACAGACGCCTCCGGATCCATCCATCTGGCGCACAACAATCGATGGCTGACTAACGTGTTCGAGCACAGTGTCCTACTTAGCTAACACGGTCCTACGTATAAATCACGTGACGAAATTTTTTTATTTGCAAAATTACCTTATTGAAATAACACCACTAGTCTTTGTCCCTTTGCGAGGCTGAAAGTGTTCCGGATGAAAATTACTTGAGGAAACACGTGGCGAATTATAATATTCAACGTGTCACAGCTTCGGTTCCAACAGAATAGAGGGAGTGTAAAGAAATTGCAGTTCTTTTCTATTTCAAAATCTTTGCTGTATGTTGTTATTATTTCTTTGATATGGGCATCAACACAAACAAACAACTCATCCGCTTGGATATACAGCTAAAACACGGACAGACGTAGAGGAAACCTAAAGTTCACTCCGATTTCACCGATAGGGGACTAAAATACGTTCTAAATCATCAAAATTCCTTTCGACCTTTACAACTCAGATATTTTACCGGTTCATTATTACTAATACACTTAAGGATAAAAGATATTCAGGAGTATTTATCTACCAGTGACATTCTATAAGTGCAGAATTTCATTATCACGTAAAATACAGAAATTAGAGTTAAAATCGACTGATCTTTTTATTTCCACAATCATGTACGGAATTTTTTTTAATGTACCACATTTAGTCATTCAAACAGTGTTGATTCCTATGTCTGTAACGTTTACTTTGCTTTTAAATCCCTCATTATGAACTAGTGAAGCTGGAGCGGACTATATATTTCATTTTCTTTTGTCCATCTGTCTGTCTATTTGTCCGCCTGTACCTCCATTCGACTGCCTGTCTGTCCCCCTTTGTTTTCCGCCATTTGTTTTCTAGATGTTTGCTGATTTTTACTGGTTTTCTCCACTTTTTTTAAGCTCACCTGTGCCAAAGGCTCCAGTGAGCTTTTCTGAACAAAATTAATCCGTTGTCTGTCGTTGTTGTTGTTGTCGTTGTTGGAAACTTTTCACATTTTCATCTTCTTAAGAACCTCTGGGCAAATTTCAACCAAACTTGCCACAAGATATCCTCAGGTGTAGGGGGATTCAAGTTTGTTCAAATGAAGGGCCACGCCCTCTTCCAAGGGGAGATAATTATGAATTAGTGAACTCATATGGAAGCATGATCAGGTAGTGTATACGTAGATTCAAGTTTGTTCGAAGCATGACCCCCAGGGATAGGATGGGGCCACAATGGTGGATCAAAGTTTAACATAGAAATACATAGAAAAGTCTTTTTAAAATCTTCTCAAGGACCACTGGGCCTGGACACATAAAACTTATGTGGAAGCATCCTCGGGTAGTGTAGAATCAAGTTTGTTCAAATCATGACCTCCGGGGGTAGGGCGGGGCCAGAACGTAAAATCAAAGTTTTACATAGGATAGGTAAAATCTTTAAAAATCTTCTTCTCAAGAACCTCTGGGCCAGAAAAGATGAAAATTATGTGGAAACATTCTCAGGTCGTGTAGAATCATTATTTTCAAGACATGACCCCCTTGAGAAGAGCGGGACCACAACGGAAAATCCGTTTTATAAAGGAATAATTAGGAATTTAAAAAAATAAAAATGTCTTCTCAAGAAACTTTGGGCCAGGAAAAATAAAATTTATGTGGAAGCATCCTCAAGTAGTGTAGAATGAAGCTTTAAGTTTGTTCAAATGACCACCGGGGGTAGGGCGGGGCCACAATGTAAAATCAAAGTTTTGCATAGGAATATAAAAGAAAAATCTTTAAAAAATCTTCTTTTGAAGAACAACAAAGGCATGATTGGTCATGTTTATATGGAAATTATGTTTGTTTAAATAATAACCGGGGGTGGGGGGTTAGGGCTGGGCCACAATAAAAGATCAAAGTTTTTTATTAGGAATCTATAGGAAAAACCTCTTTTGTAGAATTGAAAGGCCATAGTTTACTTATATTGATATGGAAGCATCAATAGGTTGTGGAGATTCACATTTGTTCAAGTCATGATTCCAGGGGTAGGAAAGGGGCCAGCATGGATGACATTTTTTCAAAGGAATATAAAACATATAGGAAAAAATCTGTTCAAGAACAGTAAAACCATTGTTATTGATATGGAAGTATTCTCAAATAGTTTAAAATTTAAGCCCTACTTTTCAATACTTAACTGATTTGTGCCTTTTTCTAGCCAAAATGCTCAGGTAAACGAAGTGGCCCATGGGCCTCTTGTTAAACGTATTGAGCTGAATTTTAGCATGTGAATCTATTTTAATTAATGAAGTAGAGGTCATGTTTGGCGTCTACTCCGCTTAAAGTATGTCACTCGTCAGCTTTTTAGAAAAGTTCACACAGAGCCTCTTACTTCAAAACAATTTATTGAAATTCAATTTTTATAACATATTTAATTTCAACAATGTTAATGTTTTAACATTCAACGAAAAAGCTGCGGAAAAGGCTACAATGAAGCAAGATTGATGAAGGATTATTTTTTGTGGTGGAAGGATATTTAGTAGATAATTCTGCAAATCTGCACATTTATTAAATTTAATATCTTGGAACTTTTAGCCTCACCTACTTTTACTCAGAGAATATTTTCCATTATGATATTGCTGGCAATATTTAATTTATGTCTTAATTTATATTTAATTTATATTCTTAGAACATGTTTTACATCTTCCTTCAACAAACTTAGCCAAAAAATAAAGATATGTCAAATAAGTCATGATAAAATTTACACCATTTTTTGCATGAAATTCACATATTTTGACCAATATTTAAAAATTAACATCACTGACCCCAACTTTTTCTTTCATTATTTTAAAGTACTCGATACTTGTGACTGATCAGCACTTATGTCGTAAAAAGCTTGATCTAACGAGGCCGAGTCTAATTATTTCTGCCCTTGGATTTTGATAATTTTTTGATAATTAATTTTCACTGTTATATTTATTGTTTTAGGATTAAAAAATCGAATGTTTACCACCCCGATTTCTTAGGGGGGCCATCTCAAATGTTGTCAAACTTTACTATTGGACCCTATGGGAATTTGTTGGAAAATCGCAAAATTATGACATTTTTTCCATATTTTTTTTACTTCTGCCCTAGAGATTCCTTTTTCATTCAAGTAAATGAAAGTTAATAAAAAAGTTACCAAATTGTGAAATTTCAAAAAAAGTTCACCATCTCGATTGGTCTAGGTAGTAGTTACTAAGTTTTTTCGAAGCCAAATACATACCACTAAAATTGACATACATGTACATGTATTCAGTACAAATTCATATCTTTGCAGATGAATTATCGACGCATACAATTTTATTCGGCATAAATAGCAATTTTTAGATTGATAGTACGTTTCTTGGGAAGTTATGTCATCAGTTTTTAGTATAATATTCATGAAAGTCTTGAACATACAAGCGAATCATGCGTCATTCTTAAGCGTCATGCATGGCTTACAAAATCCTTATATGGTGACGTTGTTAGAGCCATTTCAACGTTCATTTTCATATTATTGTCGTAAAATCACATTTCCAGATCCGCAGGTGTTACAAATGATGTTAATTCTGTATTAAAATTAAAATAATTTTCAAATGTGTACTGTCACACAAATGACTGCATGAAATTAATAAGCTGCGCAATTTGTTGCGCACTCGAATTAAATACTTGGCCTCGTTAAGAAAATGTTTTATTGCCTTTTTACTTTTTTAATACCCCAAATATTTTACTTTTTAGTGCAAAAAGGTCACACAATAATTTACACGCATTAATTTGCAAGATTTGTTTAATGATAAATATTATTCAAAATATTTTACGCAAAATAAAATCATTTTTATTGTCATGGTTACAATTGATAAAATATGATAAAGGTTAAAGTAATTAACCAAGGAGTTAAAATTTAAGTGCAAAAAGGTCAATTTTATCGTACCGTAGATCAGTAAGATGGTTCTTTCCATCTTTTCTCACTTTTTGAAAATCAGGTAGGAAAATGTAAGATTTCAAGTTGGAATAGGTTGAATTTTTGTGTAAACATATAATTAACTATGAAAACATACAATTACTGTATAAACAATTATAAATGAACATCTACATGTTAAAAGGACAGGACTGCTATATTTGCATTTCAGAATAATAAATCAGAATTTTTACAAATATCTGAGAGAACACTGGGGACGAAAGGGGATGAACAATGACCCCCTATGTTCTCTGCGATCTTGAGTCACTCTATATGAGTACTTATCCAAAATATACTTCTCAAAAAATCCTTGATTTAACAAATTTCACGAGTGACATACCTGAATTGATAATTTAGGGAATCACGACCATTCTCATTTGCAAGGGTTTCTGCACTTCTTTCCATTTGGGTTGAAGATGTTGAGCTGATTTTTGTTATGTGAATGTATCTTGATGAGTGACAGATCACGTTTGGATTTCGCCCCGCTCAATAATATTTTTGGGAATTATGACATTTTTTTTCATTTTTGGGAGTTGAACTATGTTCAGACTCCCTAGGTTGTCACGCAGTTTCTAGTGATTTTACAATGAATTATATAGCGGCTGTCGTGGTGTTTCTGTGTCGCCCAATTTACTCCCCTGTGATATTCAATACAAACTCGCACCAGTCTATATAAACTCGAAGAAGCTTCCGCAATAAAAATAGTCCATCTCATTTTTCTAAATTAATCTAATTTTCATAAATGCTATGAAAGTAAATGAAAAAGAATTTTATTTAACTTAATTTGAAAAGCATATTTTTGTCATCTCTCTTGAGAAATAACTCGTAAATTTTGATTTCCGTATGAAAAAAAGTCCCGTCATTTATCATTTATCATTCGGCAATCCTCGGCTTACTCCACTACGCTGCATTACAAAAAGTGCGAGGTCATCAAAGGAGCAACAACTG
>NW_026922352.1:0-20202 GCF_032062105.1 Saccostrea cuccullata | reverse complement strand
ACTTTCAACGATTCAGCACTAAAGTCATTAAAAGCTTGATACAAAAAATATTTTATTGTCTATATGGATATTTAGTCTAAATGTCACATAATACTTTACACAAATCTGTAGGAATTTTAAATATTTGTTTTTTCAAACTATTTTACATAACATAAAATAATATTTATTGCCATGATTATGTTAGGTAAAATATGAATATGCTAAAAGTGATTAACCTAAAAAATTACAATTTAAGTACAAAAAGGTCAAGTTGTAAGAACTTTTACGCAGAAAAATGCACACTGACCAACACTTTTTATGCGATTTTGAGTTATGTTATATGAGTAGTTATCCTCAAATTTTCAAATTTACCTGTAATAAAATCCTTAAAGTATTTCAATTTTTTGTATGAGCTATTTGTTTTATACCAGAACTGGGAATCTAAAGACTGTACAAAAGACATTTGTTTAATATCCCTTAGCATTATCCGAGGGCCATAAAATTAATTCCTTGTGTCCCTTATAAATTTAAAAAGGAGTGTCGCCTTTTTATACTATGCGACGCGCCTGCCAGTAACATTTCGCTAATCTGTGTACTATGAACTAACAATTAGTATGAAAAACGTCATTCAGCATTTGACTCAATGATCAATTGTATTCTCTGACAAGGACATTTTATCGACCATAAAACTTACAAAATGATGACTGCTGATATTCTTGTCTCATCAACTTGTTTGTCAATAATTTACCTCGTCTCAGAAAATATTCATACGTAGAGGCACTTGCGTATCGAATCAACTAAGATTTATAAACTCCGTATGCAAGTGATGAAGGTATAAGTAAGGGAAGTTGAGGATGGAAAAGTTAAAGAAAGTCATCACGTTCATTATAGAGCATGGTTGTTAGATTACCATTAACGTTTTTTCCCAAAAGTAAAATATCCAAAAAATGAAACGGATGTTTCTAGGCCTTTCAACTAATTTTTCAAGTTGCACATATGGTAAAAAACATTGTGTAGATAGATTTATAGGTACATGAAGTTATCAAAAAAGATAATATCTTATGCATACTTTCAATTACATCATTAAAAAGTTTAATTAAGGAATGACTCTAAATTTTGGGCCAAAATAGTAAATATGGTTTGGGGAGTTTACGCTTTATAATCCGCGAAGCGGATTATAAAAGGTAAACTGACCCAAACCATATTATACTCGATAATTTGGCCAAGAATTAAAGTCATTCCTTATAATTTAATTTTAAAATAATTATTCAACTGGGGATTAAAAATTTTGTTGTTTTTATGAATTCAAATTTACCGCGCAAAAACAACCGTAGTAACGAAAGTGATGGGGAAACGAGGAGAGGTAAAAACTGATACATAGATCTAGCAGCCATGACGCTTGTTTACATGAGGTAGATCAGTAACTGTTTGAAATTAAAGGCACATTCATTAAATCTGGAATTTTCCATGAATCCCAAGGACTGGAAATGAGGGGATTGATGGATACAGATGATTATGCTGGTCGTCAAGGGGTGTTCCCACCAACAGATTATACAAAATGTTATGCGTTCCTTTTTGGAAATCAACCAATAAGAGGCAAGAATACAAGCAAAATTAAATTATTCATTTATAATTGACTTTTCCGATGTTGTGTTTAATGACAGGTAACTCAGGTGTGAAAAATGGCCAACTTAGTGCCGATTTATGAGTTATCGTTTATAGGAATGACATATAGGCTGCTTCAGCATTGGTATTGTTATATACACAAAAAGGTTCCCACATTAATTGTTTTGTACACAAAAAGTTTGACCAAGAGAAAGAGAATGCCTTCACTCTACCTGAAATAACAGGGTCAAATGAATGGGGAACAGACTTTATTCAATAGTTTTAACTCTCTTTGACGATTATTATGAAGAAGAAAATTTAATGTCATGTTTTTTGTGTTCGCGCTTTTTCGCTTCCTGTGTATATATATATATTTTTACAAGTAAATGCAACAATTGATCATCTTATTTGTGTTACTAAGCACGAAGGGGAACGACCGAGTATAAAAATTTAATTAGGTTAGAACTGAGAAGGAGGGTAGATTTCACTTTTTATTTTAATTAAAAAATTTAATTACATGCAGTAAACCGGTGTCCGCAACTATACAGTAAATAAGTTTAACATTGGTGCTAAATTTTAAAACCACTGGATTCTACCGAGAGCAAAGAAACACTTTGGAAATGCTAAAAACTACCTTGCGTGTAAACAGTTAGATACCCCGAGCCTGCTCTAAACAAGTTTCAGCAGTGAGTTATCGTTCATAACACCGACCCCTAGCGGCAGTTAAAAGGCCTAATGTTTCGACTCTGTATGTTTTATTTCAAGCTCACCAAGATATATCATATCGATATAAGAATGAAAATTACCATTGTTAATTGTCAGTAGCATCATGAACACGGAAAATGTAATGTGAGATGTTTAGTTTTCCTCTCTTTTTTGTACTTTATGGATTGTAATACGTGTGCAAATCTAACGCCTAACACATTAGTGTTAACGTTGCTAACAACAAATATTTAACAGCAGGGAAACTGTGCACATATTGATTACCGCGATTGATCGTGTGCAAGTCACTTGAAATTACCGATACTCCAAAGCTTTATGTGGATCAAAAATGTTCTGATTTGTTTTGTGTCGACACGGGTATGTACTGTCTTTTCTTTAAATATTTTATTCAAATATCGCTAAATGTACATTTCCCCAAAAAAGAGATAACTACCTTTTATTTTATAACACTTTATTGTATGTTTAAGGTGCGAATCTAAGATTTCGATTAAATTGATTTACATGTCTTTGTCTATCACATTAAATAAGACAAGCACATACCTCTCAGTACAGTATGTTTATTTCGCAAATAAAATCAAATTAAAAAGAAAATCATTAATTTCGATCTTTCTATGAGTGTTTTCCTGATAATGAATTTGAAAAAAAGTCGGAAGAAACTATTTCGTTCAGCTAAACGCAATGATGAATGCCATTCAATGAAAGCTTTTTTACTTTAAAATAAAAGAAATGAGTATTCTTACAATACAGAATAAATATTTGAATCACACTTTTTTGTCTATTTGAAAAATTGATTTTGCATTGGAACAATTTCCAGCCTCCACAGATCCGGTTCGCTGTGTTGCACAATCTACAATCAATAAAATAAAAATCAATACAAAACGCTTCCAGAGGATATGGTTGTAATTAGAACGTACAAATAAAAACAAAAATGTTTTTCTAAGGAGAACTTTTAGGATAAGAACGCATATTTTTTTTTAGAAAATAGCCTTTCACTTTACCGTGAGTAGCATTATTTCTCGCATAATCACCAGTGTAAGATTGACTTGTCCGGTGTGAGACAGCAGTGTGAGATTTTTCTGTCTTACACTGTGTATTACTACGCCACGAACGAGAACGTAAACATTCCGTCATTATGTAAAGAAATTGTAACAATGTAAAAGTAAATATAACACATAATTAAACCGCTGTCATTTAACTTATTAATATAAACTTATTTTCAATCAAAATATTGTCGTATTTTCACTATTTTAATGGCACTATTTTTAGATCGCGGAATGATTCTTCTTTAACGCTATCAGATAGATAATTTTTTTATTCCCAGTTTTTATCTTTCTGATTAATTTACACGGACTGAAAATTATTTTACCAGTTTACACTACGAGTAAACCATTTTCAGGTACGTTCTCTCCGATGGTGTATTCAGATTTTTAATTAAATTGAAAATAAAAAAAATATTTTTTTAGCCCCATCATGGCGACGTCATTGACAGGCCGTTATATTGGGTAAAATAATGCGAGAAAAATTTCATTCATTACATACTCGGTGGAATAGTAAAATTTCACCTCGGGTCAAGATTCACGGTCTAGGACTCGGCAAAGCCTCGTCCTAGACTGTGAATCTTGTCCCCTCGGTGGAATTTCACTATCCCACACTCGTAGTAATGAATGATTCTATTAATCTCATTTAACAATTGTATGAGATCATTGTAGATTTTATTATGCAATTTGTTACATGTATTAGATCTTTTTTTTGAAAAAGTGAAAATTAATGAATTATGATATAAAAGATCCCTGAACGCATTTATCACGATGTTCACTTTTACTTCTTCTATCTACATGTAATTATCTTTTTAAGGTCTAAAAGGGTTATGACAAGTACACACGGTAAGGCTAGAACGTAAGTTTCATGACTTCTAAGGCATGCCTTACCGTGTGAACCGGCCCTAATACACGTTTTTCCGAGCCTGCAAGTCTGACCTAGGAATAAAACACTGCTCTACTTCATAGTATTAGACTTAGCAGACATTTATTTCATTACAAATGAAAATGATAAAGAATTGAAAACATGTCAAGGGGAATCCATAATATGGAACAGCAGATATTATTTGGCTTCTTTCATTAAAATGCAAGTCAATGGAGTCTTTAAAAGAGCACTTTGCTTCATAAGCTGCAAAAATTTTCTCCTTACCTTGCAATGTAAAATTCTGGTCCATAGAGAGGTATATTACTGTGATGTTGTGAAAAAAGCCTTTCATGTCGTATTTTTCTGCTTCGTCTAGAATGTTCCTTCTTAAACCTATCAATGATATAACTTGACCATTCGTAGTACATGCAATTATTGCATCAAAGTTCGACTTCCATTTATCAAGGGCTACTCTATCGAAATTCGAAGATCCCATGAAATCATCAAGAAATACAATTTGTCGCTGATACGGGTTGATAACTTTGTTCCACTCATCGGGAGAATGTATAATGACAGGATTATAATGCGGCTCTGAAATTCTTCGACAACTCAAGCATCACTTGGTAAGTTGGGGTTGTTTTCCCACATCCTGCTTTCCCTGTTAGAATTAGGACTTTATTTTCTTTGAGTTTTTCTTTATTTTATCCACAGCTGATGTTCTTATGTACACGCTTCTGATTTTTGAGTTTGAAGAACAGCTGTGGTATTGTCTGCAAAAGGACGATTATTAAAAAAAGCTCACCAGATCTTGTTATATAATTATCTAAACATCATATTCATACTTTCATAAATCACAGTAATACCTTCAATATGCATTGCATAAAAACAAGCAAAATCCGAATATTAAATACAATTTGTAAGAATACATGTATCACATTTAAAGAGGTTGAAGTTAAATTGAAAATGGAACTCCAAATGATTAAATGAATAAATTCAAAATCGGATGACTTACCGATAATGTTGCTTCTTTCACAAGGACCTTTTTCTGTTTAAGGAAAAATGGTATACAAAATTTTTATCCATAACACTTTGTACATTGATAAATCATAAAGAATATAATTCAAAACGATTCAAAAGTGTACGATTTCTATATTAAATATTTCCCCTCTAGCTGAAGAAATTCACATCTTTTAGATTTTGATTCCATGTAGAGGCTCTTGAAAAACAAAGTGCTTCATATGGCATGATGAATTTCACTATCAAGAGAGGATCGATAGGAATTAGTCACGCTCTACTGCATTTGACACTTGTGTTATGGAATGACTTTCAACTGCGTAAATACACATCTCTGGTCATTTTATTTGTGTGTATGGGTATGTTATATAGAAATTCTGAAAGCTTTATAAAAAAATAAAATAATCAGACTTTATAAACTTCAGCAAGTAAGTTAATTACCGATTAATTGGGGGGGGGGGGGGGTACACTGCTGACTATCTTTTTAACATATAATAAGTGAAATTTTTATTGACATATTTTTAGTTAAATTCCTATGCTTTATTTTATTTTCCATTAAACTGTATTTTGTGTATTTTTTTCTTATAAAAAGGATAATAGTCAGGCACTGTATGCATTTCTACAAATGAAAATTAAAAGATTTTTTTAATAATTCAATGAAACAAAAGCACACTTATGAATGCAAGATTTTTAACTAATATGTAGGAACAGAAACATGCACAAAACCTTAAACATTTCGAATTCTTTAATATTCCTTTTAAATGAGCTTTAATTACTATATATACACATAAAAAGTTTTTTGTGAAATTGAACTGTTTAATAATGATTAATTAATTTAACTGCAGTGCTTAATATTGTTTATTTATTGACCAAATGTCCTTTTACAGGGCAAACTAAAAGAGGCCACCTGTCTTAAGTGGCCAGTTAAGGGATTTAATAACTAATTCATATTTCTTCCTCCTCTTCCTGTACAATGATTTAAAATAGTAATTGTAAACGTAAGTTATTTCACATATTTGAACAGTGGGAATGTACCAAAATCAAGCTTTTTGTTGTTTTACAGTACTCATTGACCCACTTTTAGAGCAGTTGCACAGAAACATAGAATACCAATTACCTAGACAGGTATTTTTAAACATACATTCATATATTCAAACCTACTTCAAAGATCATACGATATACATGTATATGCCATATTATAATTGATTTTCGCTCTTTCTATTAACTAAATTTCTGAACTTCTCTTACATTTTACTCAGCAGCCTAATCACCTTTTAAGAGATGGTTGTTGGTGTCATGTAGATGTGCAGTAAGGTTTCAGAATTTTGATTTTGCCCCAGGGGGTCAAATGAGAGTCAAAAAATGACGTTTTTATGAAAAAGCCCCGTCTTCCCTGAACTTCTCCTACATTTTACACAGTAGCCTAATCATCTTTTGGGAGATGGTTGGTGGTGTCAGGTAGATGTGCAGTAAGGTTTCGGAATTTTGATATTTTCCTGGGGTCTAATGGGAGTTGAAAAATGACGTTTTTTATGCAAAAAGCCCCATCTTCCCTAACTCCTTCTACATTTTGTCAGCAGCCCAATCACCTTTTGGGAGATGGTTGGTGGTGTCATGTCGATGTGCAGTTAGGTTTTGGAATTCTATTTTGCCCCAGGGGGTCAAATGGGGGTCGAAAAATAATCTTTTTATGCAAAAAGCTCCGTCTTCCCTAACCCTCTCACTCACATTAGCCTGATCATCATCTGGGAGATGGTTGGTGGTGTCAGGTAAATGTGCAGTAAGGTTTCGGAATTTTAATTTTGCCCCGGGGGGTCAAATGTGGGTCGAAAAATAACGTTTTTTATGCAAAAAGCCCCGTCTTCCCTGAACTCCTCTTATATTTTACTCAGCAGCCTAATCATCTTTTGGGAGATGGTTGGGGGGTCAGGTTGATGTGCAGTAAGGTTTCGGAATTTAGATTTTGCCCCAGGGGTCAAATGAGGGTCAAAAAATGACGTTTTTATGCAAAAAGCCCCGTCTTTCCTGAACTTCTCCTACATTTTACAAATTAGCGTAATCATCTTTTGGGAGATGGTTGAGGGGGTCATTTAGATGTGCAATAGGGTTTCGTAATTCTGACTTTGCCCTGGCGGTATTCTGTTGGTCGTAAAATGATGTACAGTTTTTTTATGCAAAAAGCCCCGTTTTCCCTGAACTTCTCCTACATTTTACACATTAGCCTAATCATCTTTTGGGAGATGGTTGGTAGTGTCATGTAGATGTGCAGTAAGGTTTGGAATTTAGATTTTGCCCCGGGGGGTCAAATGTGGGTCGAAAAGTGATGTTTTTTATGGAAAAAGCCCCGTCTTCCCTGATTTCCTCTTATATTTTACTCAGCAGCCTAATCATCGTTTGGGAGATGGTTGGTGGGGTCATGTAGATGTGCAGTAAGGTTTCGGAATTGCCCCAGAGGGTCAAATGTGGGTCGAAAAATGATGTACAGTTTTTTCTGCAAAAAGCCCCGTCTTCCCTGAACTTCTCTTACATTTTACTCAGCAGCCTAATCATCTTTTGGGAGAGGGTTGGTGGAGTCATGTAAATGTGCAGTAAGGTTTTGTAATTTTCATTTTCCCCCGGGGGGGTCAAATGTGGGTCGAAAATGATGCTTTTTATGCAAAAAGTCCCGTCTTCCCTGAACTTCTCTTACATTTTACCCAGCAGCCTAATCACCTTTTGGGAGATGGTTGGTGGTGTCACGTAGATGTGCAGTAAGGTTTCGGAATTTTGATTTTGCCCCGGGGGTCAAATGAGGGTCAAAAAATTACGTTTTTATGCAAAAAGGCTGTTTCCCTTAACTTCTCCTACATTTTACACATTAGCCTAATCATCTTTTGGGAGATGGTTGGTGGTGTCAGGTAGATGTGCAGTAAGGTTTCGGAATTTTGATTTTGCCCCAGGGGGTCAAATGGGGGTCGAAAAATGATGTTTTTTATGCAAAAAGCCCCGTCTTCCCTGAACTCCTTTTACATTTTACTCAGCAGCCTAATCACCTTTTGGGAGATGGTTGGTGGTGTCATGTACATGTGCAGTAAGGTTTCGGAATTTTGATTTTGCCCAAGGGGGTCAAATGAGGGTCAAAAAATAAATATTTTTATGCAGAGAGCCCTGTCTTCCCTGAATTCCTAACTTCTCCTACATTTTCACATTAGCCTAGTTATCTTTTGTGAGATGGTTGGTGGTGTCAGGCAGATGTGCAGTAAGGTTTCGGAATTTAATTTTGCCCCGGGGGTCAAATGGGGTTGAAAAACTACGTTTTTTATGCAAAAAGCCCCGTCTTTCCCAACTCCTCTTACATTTTACTCAGGAGCCTAATCATCTTTTTGGAGATGGTTGGTGGGGTCATGTGGATGTGCAGCAAGGTTTCGTAATTTTGATTTTGCTCCGGGGGTCAAATGTGGGTCGAAAAATGATGTTTTTTATGCAAAAAGCCCCGTCTTCCCTGAACTTCTCTTACATTTTACTCAGCAGCCTAATCATCTTTTGTGAGATGGTTGGTGATGTAAAAAAAATACATGCCATTCTCACAGGTAAATACTAGTAAATAAGTTTAATATGAATGCCTTGTCTCTTCTCATTCAGTAGATATGACCGTGTTGACCAAGGTTAAATTAATAAGATAGATGGACAGTCTGACATACAAATGTACATATTTCTATATGAATTGGGTAAAATTGGCCCAGTGGTTCTAGAGAAGTTAAAAATATAAAAAGTTTTCAGACAAACAGATGGACACACGTCACACAGACGTTATATGATAAGGAAACCAGAAAAGCTCAAATGAGTGTTTTGAAAGGGTTACAATATGGTTGCAATATTTGAAAAGCTGTTTTTTTTTTCATGCAGAGATATGCATGACCAACATATTCATATTTTATATTTTCTTTAGTAATTTGTTTGTTGTGAATACATCTCTCTGGGAATTTTTCCCTCATATGGAGACACCATCAAATAATAATGAAGACAAGATGTGCTTGTGAAAGGCTTGTCACAAGGAATGCACACGTGAAACAAGTAATTCCTAGTACTTCCTGTTCAAAAGTTAATTGCCAAGGTTAATTTTTTAAGTGGTTCAAACTCCAGGGTCAAGGTCAAACAATTTATACCTGCTGACAGTTCACAATGAATTCACATGTTAAGCATGAAAGCCCTAGCACCTACTGATCAAAATGTAGGCCAAGTTTAAAGAACTATATGCGGTATATTGCATATACTTGCCCCCACAAAAGTCAAATTTTGAAAACTTCCTGAAATGTGCTGAATTCAATAAATTGTATGAGAAATACAAATTAACAGAACATATTAAAGTTTCAAAGCAGTTTTTTTCACATTTTTTGTTTTTATGACGTCACAAACTAGTCCGATTTTATATTCTTTTTCAGAAATATGACATTAATGGACAAAATTTAAACAATTTTATCTTTAAAATTTCATTGATATTATCATTCTACACATTATATCAAAATATTGATCCTGAACACACATGCGCTCGGTGGGCTTTTACTCAAAATATCGACGAAATATGTACATTTTTCTGCAGAATTCATAAAAAATTGAAATTTACGTCATGTTTGTAACGTCATTATGTACAATGACGTCATTACTTATGAAAATATTCAGTGCTTTGAAGTCAGCATATACTCCCCTTTTTAAGAACTTAATTAAATATACCTCCATCAAAGTTTGATTTGGGGGGCAAATATTGGTTATTACCGAATAAAGTTCTTTGGTATTTTTCTTGTAAAAATGTGTATCCTAAGTCAAGCGATAAGAGGTAAAAATCAATGGTACCCAAATAAAAGGTCTTAATTGTCACAAGAAATAAATCTATAAAATGTGGAAGCCATTTGTGTAGCCCATCTCACTTAAAACTTATGGGCGAGGTTATAATTTCTGCAGCAAAAAGACATAATATAAACACAAGAACAAAATATGTATAATTAGTCAAATGGAAAAAAATATACTATTTAATTGGAATCACAAAATAGATTGTTATTTCAGGAACAGGAAATGGGTAGGGAGATTGGACACCCCCCCTACCCCCGGGAATTTGCTTTGTTATTTAAACAAGACTATTTAATGAAGCAAATAAAAAATGACTTTGGACATCCTCCCCCTAACTTAGAAAACATTGACCCCACTATCATTGTTTTTATTTTGTTTATTTGTTTTCAGTTTTTTTCTCCTGCTTGTCAGGAAATTCTGGGCTGGAATTTTTGACTGAGATGTGAACCCCCCTCCCTACTCCCGAAAAAAAAATTCTGGATCCGCACCAGTATTGGCAGTAACTGAATGTCACATCTGATCGACAACGGGGGATAACTTTACAATATGAAATTCGTCTAGTGTGGCATGCGATGATTTTACCCTTTTTGAACTTTAACCTAATCGTTTGGGTTTATTATACCCCCCACTATACTTAAACTTGACTTACCGACCTCCATAGGTCTTGTCAACTGCATGAAATATATATAATCCAATTATAACACAAAATGAATTAATCCAATGCACACCAGACTGCAGCATGTTCTAATGCTATTCTATTCGGCAAACCTTCGTGCGTCGATTCCGTAACCTTCGCAGATGAAGTGGGAATCGGCCGAAAGGGGTGCCGAATGGATTTTAATCTAAAAATATGATAATGGGTGACGCAACGTGATGTGATGTAGAATTTACATGTTAACATGTTAGTACAAGAACAGATTTTATATTATTTCATAACAAACGATGTTTTAACAAAACTGTTCCATCTAGCCTATTCCAAAAAATATGTGCTGTGTGATTGTGGTGTCGAGGGGGGATTAGTAAATTTAAAAAAGGGCCTATTATGAGCAAAACATTATCAAAATCTAATTTACATCATTAATAGAATTCAAACTGGTATATAATGAATTAAGAATGTAAAATAAATATAAGAGGTTCTGAGTTATAGGTCACAGGGAAAATTTCAATTAATTTATGAATACATGTAAATTATATGGAATTATTTTGACTTTTTCCTTGGAAAGCCGCCCAATACACTTGTATGGGAGCGTGTATTTAGAGGCAAACACCTTAGTGCGGGTATTACTGTCTCATGACAGCATCAAGTTAGTCAATTGTTAGACCAAAGAGGGTGGAGTGTGTATTTCCGGGGAGTATTGAATCACTAGTACAAACAGTATGTTTTTTATTATTATTTGTTTTCTTGATGTTCTGTCAACAACACCAAAGCATTTCATCTATCAGTGTTGATTGTCGATTGTAGCGTATCACTTATATCTGCTTTCAATACCTGTCAGTTGAAACTCTTGTTTAATTCCTCTTTATACAATAATATTTTTTTTTCAGTTTGGAGGCCGGGTTAACTGCCACTTTATCCACGCGTTTCCCACAATGTATTTTTTTTTACTTTTAACAGTTTGGAGGCTGTAGCCATATCCAACCGGTTTCTGTTTATTGTCGTTCAATGTAAATTATTTCAATCGTTAGGAAATTCGTAAAAAAAAATATTCCTCGTTTAGCGTAATTTCCGATTTCATACGTACATGTATACATGTGTTTGTTATCAGGAAGAGCCCTAAGAAATAAGGCCATACTAGAGTAACTGCCAGTGTAACGACGAAAAGTGACCCCCCGAGAATTTACCCTCTGGACAATATTCTATGTAGAAACATTACACACTTTTTGTAGAAATTATGGCCTTGGGTCGTTTTTCTCCGTGTTCATTGTAGAAAAATGACTCCGTAGAATAATGACCCCTTGTCATTTCTAATGCAAAAACATGCAGTTGGGTTGGAATATTCTCGTTTGCCGAATACATATCGGTAATATAAAACAGCCTTATGATTTGAAGTGTTCATTCCGAAAGCTTTTAAACTTAAATGTAAGGGCGGGCTTTATTAATTATATATAAGGAAATACATTAATTCTTTGAAAATCTTCTTCTCTGCTCCTGGGTATTAAACTAAGTATACAGTTATGATGGGGAAGAATGCCTATTCCGAAATTGTAAATTTTATGGACCCAGTTGGGTCAGGGGTTCTGGTGTTAGGGCGGGGGTCTATTGATTATATAATGAAAATAGATTAAATCTTTGAAACTTGTTTCTTCTTGCTCCTGGGTATCTAGCAGATGAACTACAGTCCCTGAAACGTTCTACTTTCCCCCCTGAACGGTGAACGAACGCATAGCGGTGAATGAACGATGTGCGAATGGTGAACGCAACTCGGTGAACGATGTGTGAACGGTGAACGTTGAGTGAACGCAGAACGCGAGCGCAAACTGAACGGTGAAAGCAAGATGAACGATTTATTCGGAGTGCTCTTTTCCTTGCATTGATATTATTCCATAGTATATAATTCTAATTTCAGTTTCTAAAATATAAATAAACAATAGATAGATAAATAAGTAAATAATAAAAACATTTTTTTTCTGCACATACCTATGTTTTCAATCGAAGTCGATATTTTAATAACATGATTTATTATTTTTCTATATTGTTCCAACTATCTGATTGGCTCGAACTATATCATATGATCAAGTGTAAAAAGTGTCACAGACTAGATGTTTCTATTTTAAAAATTTATAAACCTGCTGTTTCTAAAATTGGAAACGTTCTTCTGTGAAGCAACATTAGTGCTGATGTCACAATAGTCCTTATAGATTGGATGTTTCTAAAAACAGATACTGCAGCTGGTATTCATTACTGTGACGTCATAATGCATTGACATAACAATGCCTTGTTCGATATATAATTCGTGCTCGGTCGATATGCTTTCTCTAAGGTCTATATATCGAGGGATTTACCTCATCAAAAGGCTATAACTGTATATTAAATTGCCGTAAACATGTGTATTTGTTACCGAACGCTTGTAGTTTAAATATAAAATCTACTTATATAGTAAATATGCTTACTCTTTTAACTAATAAAATAATGTGGACTTTAAAGATAAACTATCACTTAGGGCGAATTCACCATGCATCGGACACCCTTGTACTTCAACAAGTTCTAGCGATATCGCTACCGACGGAAAATTATCAAAATGGAGCTTAACATTTAGTTTGTGATCAAAATATCAATTTAGGACATAATTATATGCCCTTTATCGAGAAAATATCCCCAAAAATTGAGTTTTAAGGAATAATTGAGAATTCACCATGGATCGGACATTATTCACCATGCATCGGACAGAAGACCGGAAAAATATCATACCTTTATCACAGTGCTTTAAATTCCTTGATATGGATATATTTTCATCTTTTACACAAGAAATAACACTAAACTTAAATTTAATTGACTCTATCGATGCAAAAATCCGGGTTAGAATAGGTCCTCAGTACCCCCTTGCTTGTCTAAATGGGGCGCGGTCCTTCGGATGAGACCGTATAAACCGAGGTCCCGTGTCACAGCAGGTGTGGCACGATAAAGACCCCTCCCTGCTCAAAGGCCGTAAGTGCCGAGCATAGGCCTAAGTTTGCTGCCTTTCAACGGCAATGGTGACGTCTCCATATCAGTGAAATATTCTGGAGAGGGACTTTAAACAGTACACAATCAATCGTTGCACAAATGTAGAACAATTCAAGAGACTTCACTCTGCCTTGGAAATGTATTAAAGCCATATATGGCACAAAATCGTTATAAGCACAAATATAAAGTAGAACAATTACAAAATCTAAGTCAATTGCGTTATAAAGCTACACAATTGCTTATAATGCGGAAGATAATTCGCGCCTGTTTTCTATTTCTTTACTTAATTTTGTATTTTTTTAAATTATATTTTTTGGTTTATATATGGCATACTCGCGCCTTTTTCTCGAGGTTTATCATACTCTGGTTCGAATAAATTGAGTCAAATTCCAGACGTCATATATCGATAACTTGTATTTTGACTGAAAATATAGAGTTTTTATTTTCTTTTTCCGCAAAAAAAAACAGCTGTCAGCTGGGTTCTGTATGAAAATAATGGTGCTTACCTTTGCATCGAAAAGTGTCCGATGCATGGTTAATTTGTGTCCGATGTACGGTGAAATTAGCATACTAGTAAAAACCAGCTCTAATAGGAATTAAACAAACATTCAAGTGAAATTTCTTTATAATTTATGTAAAATTTCCAATCCCTGACAAAATTCACCAAAGTCCGACTCGTTCCGTGGAAGTCGAATTTAAAGGAACGATAACTATAAAACTTGTAAAATCATAAATTTCGGGTTATTCCCAATTGATGATGTAAAATATGACGTAACTTCAAGGCCATTCTCGGGGTATTTTTATCACAACATGATAAACACAATCGGTATCATTAAAAAATTTAAATCTTCATCTTTAAGACAGAAACAAATAAATACACAGAACTCATAAGTTGAAAGAGAGTTTATTGCCTGAAGTTGTTCGAAGCAAGGCAAGTGTCCGATGCATGGTGAACTCACCGTATAGAATGAATAAATTACATCGTACCCTGTTGAAACAACCATACATGTATTTCCTAGTTAGAATAATCTAACTGTGTCTCGGTACAGGCCCTCACCACAGTTAGAATACGTCCCATATACTTGCAACGTAGCAAATCGGAGCGGATCCGCTCCGAAACGATTTTAAAGAATATAAAATGATTTGCACTGGGAATAACTACCAAAATAATCAAAACAAACCTTTTTGAGATTGCTTATGCCTTTTATCCCAAAAAATAATCCATATAAATACGTAAATCCAATTACTTTTCTCAACGTTTTTCTCTCCATTCAAATGTTTACATTCGGAACTCTCTAGATTGTTCCTAGTAAATGCACTATCGCCCGTGTTTCTTTCTGCTACATTACGAATACACGGAACGAATTCTATCGTTAAACCGGGTCCGTAGGACAATATCATTTTAACGATAGAACATTCTATCTATGTATTTCCGTGCCAAGGCGATTCTGCGTAAAATAACGGATTTTTTTTTTAAATTGCAATTGTCTGTTAACGTATAGCATAAAAAACTCGTATTTTAAAATTCTAATGCGAAATTAACTATATTAATGTGTTATTCTAATGCTGCAAGGGCGCCTTTTCCAAAATTGTGAAATTTGTGGGCCAAGTTGTCAGGGGTTCATGTGTGGTAGCGGAACTACTGACTTTTGCTGAATATAACTGATTAGTTGAAATGCATTTTTTTTGTTCTCCTACTCTACATCAATGGGTATTTAATAACTAAACTAAACATGCTAAGTGTATAGTTATGACACGCAATGGTGCCTCTTTCAAACAAAATTGTGAATGCCATGATGTCTAGTTTAAAACGTAAACCCAATTCAATCGTTGGGAAGTTGTTGCATGGTGCTCAGGTGACCTATAAGGCGCATGGGCCTCTTGTTTGGGGGAGGACAACTCCTTAGGATCTCTGTAATGGTGCAAATGCGAGCATGAATCACTTTCGCACATATTTCGGCTCAAATTATCAGTAAATGTCTATTTTATTAACATTTCTTACCTGGACTGCCAGACATAAATCGATCCAAAAATATATTCATCAATGTCAACATCGGAACTTGAATTTAGAACTCCGCGCAAATTTTCAGCTCACATTGTTTGTAGCACGAATTAAGTAAAACTGAACAGTATCGAACTTCAGTTCGAGACTTCACCTTAACAGTATTAAATATCTCGTAACAAAGGTAAATATTCTGTAGAAACTTGATAGTTTCAAAGTCATTGTTTTCAAAAGGACTTTAATTGATAAGTACTTTGATGATACATCTCACTGAATCCATCAGAGGGATTCATGAATTGATTGTATATACTGTTTAACATCCCTCTTGAGATTTTAACACTCATATGGAGGCGACAATACTTGCCGGAGGAGAGCTGCCGATTTTGTCCTACACTCGGCACTCATGACCACTGAGCAAAGAGGGATCTTTTAGTGCCAGCACCTACTGCGACATGGGACCTTGGTTTACACAGACTTATCTGAAGGACCGGTCTCCCCGTCCAACAGTGGGATTCGATTGATTGATTGTATACTGTTTAAAGTCCCTCTCCAGAATATTTCACCGATATAGAGACGTCACCACTGCCGTTTAAGGGCTGCCAATTTAAGCCTATACTCGGCACTTACGGCCTTTGAGCAGGGAGGGATCTTTATCATGCCACACCTGCTGTGACACGGGGCCTCGGTTTATACGGTCTCATCCGAAGGACCACCCCATTTAGTCGCCTTTTACGACAAGTAAGGGGGTACTGAGGACCTATTCTAACCCGGATCCCTACGGGGCCAGTGGGATTCGAAACAACGATGTAACATTATGATCAACTACTAGAGCAGAAGCGCCGATGTGCCAAGCGGGCGACTTTTTATATAAATTAAATGGATCGAGGTTTTTCAATACTATTTAGTTGAAATTTTTAAACTGACAACTTCAACATAAGTATTTTACTTAGTGTTTTTTACATTTTCAATACTCGTCTTGGTTTTGTTGAAATGTGGCCCCTAAAAATGACAATGCTGCATTAGGAAATCTTGCCAAATAAAGGATAATAGAGTATCGTTTATCTTCTAAAATTATAGTAAAATGTAGTAGAAACGGACGCTTGAACCTCTTTACATTGAAAATCTGACTCAATCGCATCAAATATCATTCTAATACAATTGACAACTTTGGTGATCTGTATGTATAGAATACTTTATTTGTATAAACTTTACTTCGGTTATCAAAATTCAAAATGTCGCAAAAATTACTTTTATCACCATCCTGTTTATGACTCCCACAATTAGACGTTGTTTAATTTCCGGATCGACAGATAGGGGATTAATTTGGTCTGTTTGTCTGTTGTCAACTTCAACCTAGACGCATAGTGTTTAACAAGCAAATCTTGTTTTACTAATGTAAATGCATTTACTTCTCATCCACAGAAACCCGAACGATCCAATCGGTTATAGGATAGAATTCTGTTCTTTGCGACCTCAACGTTGATATCAGCCACGAGTGCCATCAGACGTCATCACCAGTAATCGACATCAACCTTGTGATTTTATTTAGAAAGTGATGACAAACTACATTGTGTCAATTATCTTTCGTTCTAATAAAGATGATGATATACAAAATTTTTGTCATTAAATTCTACATCACAGTCGTTTGACCAGTTTCAATGGATGACTGCACTTAACGCGGTGTTCTGGTCTTTTTCGGTTGCTTTTAATCCTTATCCTAATTACCCTTTTGTATATTTATGTAACCCTAGTGATCTGGCTAGACTACCGCAATAGTTGAAATATAACAAACAATGTATACGGAGTGAGAATTGTCATTTATTAAATGACAATAAGTACTATATAACACAGATAAAGTTAAGGGGAGATCACCGGGATATTTCCTGAGTACAAAGAACAATAAATTTGGCAACGGTATCTCCCCTGTTGCAAACAAACATTACTTTGGCAAAAATATTTTGACAAATAAAAAGTATATAAACCAATAGTTCAAAATATTTAGGAATCAATATTTTCAAAACGAAATACGGCTTAACACTTATTTAAGATTTCAAAGAATTATCAATATTTTTTCAAGACTTTGAAAAAAAAAAAGGGAAAATTGATATTTCTGTAACAAAATAATGATGATTTAATATTTTAGATTAAAAATAATTATTTCTAAGGTAATTCTCCATCAAAAAAACGGATTTTGTTCGTTCTATTAGACGATGTACATGTGTGTGGGTCGTATAGTTTAATCGAATTGGATATCATGATATGCAGAAAGGGGGATACGATTGAACAAAAATGACAGCATGGAATGACTTAAATTATAATTACAAATTTTATCCTTATGTTTCCATTGATGCAATGTCGTAAAATTCCAAAATTCAACTTTTTTATTTGAGAAATTTAAAATTAATTAATTACAAATAAGCTCAAGAGATAACACAGATAATCAAAACTCCCGAAAATCATGCTGTGTCCATGTATATTTGTGACTAGCTAGTTATGTAAGCATTGAGAATTGTTTATTTCTTTGTAAAAAAAAAAAATTTATTTTTAAAGAATTGATTTCAAATTATCTTTACCACAAAAAGTAAAAAAATTAAAATCAGATTTTTCAAAAAGGCGTCAGAGATCTAAGTACGGTTTATCACAATATTGATCGCGCCATTTGACGAGAACTTAATATTGTACGACTTAATATAATGCTTGTTTACGTGCGATAATTAGTTCGTTTGATTTATTATGTAAATTGCGCTTTTTCATTTTATTTGGATTTTAATTAATAAATTAAGAAAAACAAACAAGGGAAATGCTTATTTTACAAATAGCATTCCGATAAAAACTTACAAAACGAAATTTGCACGATTCTAAAGAAATCTCCCCGATTAAAAACGCACACTATTGAGTCTGATACACGAAGGATCTCGCACGTTACACGAACGATCACTCACGATACACGAACGATTCTACACGATTGGTTTGTCAACAATAACGTTCCAGCCACATACCACCGGACTTCTTATGCATTGTTTGACTATTTAATGAATTAAAATTGCTGTATTTTGAAATTGCGTATAATTATTGTGAAGTGTTATTAGGAGGGTCAACAGAATAGTGAATATATACATTTGATCTCTTGATATGTCTTTTTACGGGACATAAAAATACTTTTCTTCTCTGTCAAAACTATATAAAAAGTCCAACTCTTTACATAAGTGTACTTAAAAAATTCTTAATTTCAGAGGAAACTTTGTTTTAATCTAGTAAAATTCAATCTCCCAACTCGTTAAATCCTTTCCAAATCAGTTTTTTTTAAATTTAAGAAAAAAGCTGTTCAAGTGTGTTTCTCAGGAAGTTATGTCGACTGAAATTATTTTTGGACATTCATTTCCTTATTTTATTAAATTTCATATCTTTAAGCGTTGTTTATTTAAAACAAGGAAATTCAATTTAATGGGATTGTATGAAACCTTTCATTAATTCATCATTTGTATCCCAGTGTATGTTCATCATATTCTTTTAATTTGAAGAAGAAAATCAAATCGGAGAACCATTCGATATGATTAATGATGATCATCTCAAAATCATAAAAGTTTTCTATTGTAATGCGAAGAGAAAATGAACTTTAAAAATATTCCTTATAGATATTATTTATAGTACAAAGATGCATTAATACTGAGTTTACTAAATGACATCCCTGCTTTCTAAATTCTTATTTTGGCAAAGTCTTAGCTTTGCTATGGAGCCCCAAAATAAGTGTCATATCAAAAAGTAAACACTGTCCGAATTGACGATTTGTAAAAAAAATCCCGTACAAAAGTCATTCAGTTTTGCGGATAAGAGACGGGTAACCTTCAATATTTTAGAAAGAATGGCAATATCCATGTTTTACAATTGGAAACCGAAAACGTGTGTCAGATCGAAAAGTTAAAAAAAAATAAGGTGCACAATGACATTATGTAACAAAGGATCTGTGGAGGTCTCATTAAATTTCATTCAGAAGTATATAGGATGACCTTTAGATAAAAGGTGGGTGCCCCAAAGCCTAACAGAATGACGAACATCCCGATCACTACATGCACTTCGAATTTTTAAGCGGGGATATAGAGTATTTCACGGTTCATCAAAAATTACTGGTTGCCATGGTTTTAATTTCACGATGCAAGAAATCAATTTCAATTTCGAATAAGGTTTTAAACGTTTGTACAACGAATAATAGCATTCACGATGGGTTTAATTTTGTGTAAAAATGATACATAGCGAAACACAGCAAAATTAAAATCATGTTGATTTTTTGCCAATCTACAGAATTAATACATAAAGTTGATGATGGAAAAGCTGCAGTCATCTCTTTTGTCCTACAATTTAGATGTTAACTGGTTCTTATCGTCTTTTGTCTGTAAAATCTAAAATATGATACAGATGTTCCAAATGATATGGTGTCTTTTACTTCAAGCTCAATCGAACATATGGAGTTGACATACATGTATGTATGGAT
>NW_026922351.1:0-20206 GCF_032062105.1 Saccostrea cuccullata | reverse complement strand
TTTTATACATTATGTCAATTTATGAATTATAATAAAATAATAAATCATTTAAAGGAGAGAAATTAAGTTGGGTTAATGAAACTGTAGGTCATGCACTTAAATGTTTCCATTCAAATTATTTTATAATTAACTCTTGATTTTTAAAGAATAATTTAAATAAGAATGTATCTGATTTATTTGGAGTACACTTCAGTTAAAAAAAAAGACATTGGTAGCAAGGAAATACAACAAAAAAGATAACTTTTTTACCCCATTTTGCCCTCTTAGGGATCTGCTACATTCTTCCTTTGATTAAAGAAATTACAAAAAAAAATCGTTTGAGAACTCAAAGATTGATTTTTTTTCAACTTAAATGTTTTTTAGATCATCCTCGCAATTTTCCATCCCTTGGAAAGATAAAAGATATAAGAAGGCCTGATAAGATCTCTGCAAATTAAATATAGGCTCTGATAAAGCAAATCACACTTCCACTTGTACTTTATACTTTGAGGTTGATTTTTCTTGGCCAAATGACATATTTATATTTATCCATTCCAAGATTTTAAAGAAAAAACTAAAGAACAAAGGTTCTTTTATTTCGATATGGTATTTTATCATATATAGGTCTTACAATATCCTGAAGAAAAAAGTTCATAAATCTATGAAAATATATAAAGATTAAGAATTTAAAGTTTGATTTATTTTTCGATTATTCATTTAAATCCGAAAGAATATCTTTTACTGCTACTTTCTTGTATGATTGATTATTTTTTTTATTTAAAAAATTAAGCACCAAAAGATGAATAACACATCATATATATCAAGAAATCTTTAAAATAATGTCTTTTTTCCTCTCCCGACTCAAGGTACACTTATTAGGTCGGTAGGTAGGTGGGAAAATCATTCCTTTTTTCCAGAAAATTTTAACATATTTATTGACTTGACATGAAGAATTAAAGCTATCGTGCAAAGTCTTAAACCAATTATACGCAACGGGCAAAGCGATGTCCGCCATATTTCTCTACTCTGCGATAGTTACAATTCCCAATATATGTGATCAATTGCGGTCATGGGCTATTGCACACGCTTCCAGAAGGCCTAGAGTGTACACTAACCCCCCCCACCCCCCTGTAAGTCAAACTTGTACTGTCTGTCGCTAAAATGTAGAAAATAAATACTATATGATGAGAGGAAATAATTGCAAAAAATTATTTTTCACAAAATATGTACGTAAATAAAAAATTAGAAAAAAGTAAAATACATGTATTAGTCACACGAAAGTAAAAGATTTTCGCTAAAACATATGCAAAAGCTTTTTACATTGCTTACCAGACGCCGACAGTACAAGTTTGATCAGTTGAATTGAACATACGAAAAGTCAAACAAAAATTATAAAAGTTTAGCAATATTTATCCAAAGATTTGCCTTTCGCATACTCCATTAGTGCACACACCCTGCCCCGGTAAACAAAACTGATCTGTCAAACCGGACCGTCCAGTTTTCTATAAATAGGATCTACTCACACTTTGGCGTTTTCTTGGGACCTGTTATTATTTTATCCTGCGTGTTTGAATGTTATACAATCTACAAAAAATCTCAGTAAAATGGTGGTCTTTTTCGACACAACCCAAATAATTGTACACACTTTAGACGCAATTACACGTTAGGATAACAAAATGTTCATTTTTAAATTAAAAAAATTATAAATAGAAAAAAAAGCACACACACCAAATGCTCAAGAAAAAAAGGAATCTGCTTATGAAATTTTACATTTATTCTATGATTTGAACAGCAAATCAATTATTTGCCTACACTGTTTATAAAGGAAATCAAATTCTTTATCAAGAAGAGGAGGTGGAAATTTACTGAAGGAACACATGTATACAAATAAATATTTTGATATATACTATCAATGATTTATTTCTGTACTTTTATTTTTCCTGCGAATACCTTCTATTCTACATCGGTAAGGAAGATAACATTTTAAGACCTACATCACTGGAAACAAAAAATGCTTTGGTTTCTCAAATTCATGCATTAATAAATAAAACAAATATCAAAATGATACAAGAACCCCCCCCCCCACCGCCCCCCCCCTCTCTCAGTTGCACCCCTATTTATAAGAAGTTCGCTGGTCTAAAACAGTAAAAGGGAATACCAGGCCAAAGACCTACAACATGAACAGTGCCAAACATTGAAAAAAAATAAGTGCATATCTACTGTGCACAAAACAGTGGTTTGCTTTTGAGTTTTTTTTTTTCACCATTTATATAAAAATATTAACTAACCTTGAGTTTCTTACATATTCCAATTTTTACACCATTCACAACAGAACTGCATGTGCAAGTCATGCATCAACCAAATATTACAGTATATTGAGTATACAGGGGGCGGATCCAGTCATTTTTGAAAGGGGGTTCCAGGGTTGTGCCGTGCCCCTCTAACCCCCCCCCCCCCCCACACACACACACACACTTAAGGAAAGATTCACACACACGTTTGGAAAGATTTAAGGTTGTGGTAATAATAACTTTGTTTTACGTTCCTTTTTTCTTTGAAAAATTACTGTACCTCCAGTCCGAATAAAAAAAAAAAAAAAAAACAAAACAAAACAAAAAAAAAAACACATTTTAAAAACTACCGATGCCTTAAAATTGAATGGATTTGCAGCATTTCCGAAAAGTACATAGAATTTTCTTTTTAGAATTTGAAAAACTTTTTTGGGATGGGGTAGAGGTGGGGTTAAACAAGGAGTTACAAGTTAGTTCCTTCAAAAGATATATGATCAAAAAACGGTACATATATAGTCAACACAGCCACAGATCGCGGGAATCTATATCAAATTAAACCTCGCATGTTACATACCCAATATCATATATCAGATATATAAAAATAAGTAGAATATTTTCTACCGTTCTCTCATAAAAAAGTAATCGAGAAGGTGAATGGAGGAAACTAAATCGTGAGAATCTATGTATTCAATACATACATGTAAAGTTATACTACAAATATTTATTCTCGGAGAACGCTGTACCCCCCCCCCTCTCTCTCTCTCTCTCAACTTGGTAAAAAATAAAGGGGGGGTTCCAACCCCCGGAACCCCCCCCCCCCCCATCTAGATCTACCAATGAGTATATATATTACCAGATTTTCGATGGACTCAATATATCAGGCCCAGAAGGGCTATGAACAACAGTTTGGGGAATTTTTTGTTGTGGGCGTTGTAGACTAAGAGAACACGTTTGGAAATTGTTTAGGTGGTCGCATAATTTATATAACGGAGAAATACTAATAAATGGGAAAAAGGCGCTTTTGTGCACAATAAGCTTCCTGGACGAACATCCTTATTTTTTCCAGCTGCATTCCAGCGAGCTACAGATCTGTAGCTAATATAAGATGTTGTTAATAGCATAATCGGATAAAGCAAAGAGACAGACAATTTGAAAGGTAGAATAATTTTTGCGGGAAAAAAGGCACAATTTATGTTTATCATGAAAAAATTGTTCGGACAAGTTTTTTTTAACATGTGCAAGAGAACCATTTGCGGTAAATACCAAGATCAGTTCTTCTAAATGCATGCATATATCTCGCTAGGAAATTAAACGTTTTTTATGTACGGGGGGGGGGGAGGGGGCAAGCAAACAGTGGATTGAAAAGTTTCTGTGAAAATGTACACAATGACATATATAATTTAATTCTACATTCTACACCTATTTTCCTTTCTGACCGGCAAGTTTCAACGTGGGTCAGTTCATTTGTACATTAAATTGTATATAAGTATTTCTTATTTCTATTAATATTATAATTTCATTTTCCTGGGTTCATGATTACATTGTACTTTATTTTACGCTACATTTGTTTTTAAAACTGATGACTTATTATATATTTGATACACCATCTATCAACCGCTTTGGATATTGATGCAGTTTATGCATTAGAAAAGTCCATGAACAATTAAAATCGTTTACTGATACTTTTCTTTACCATGTAACAAATTAGCCCGAGTTGCCACGGGCAGAAAACCCCTTCTCATTTAAGATTTGGAAAAAAAATCTTATTTCATATAAACGTTCTTCAATAGGTTAATTTGACATACACAAGAACATGCATATTTTAAAATCATATTTATTATATACACATGTCATCTTCGCTAGCCGAGGGTTTCCGATCCGAAATCTACTTTACAAATAGAATAGCTTTCGGATTGGAAACCCTTGGCTAGCGAAGATGACATATGACATATATGTAGACTCAGCCCAGGTTCAAACTTTTACGGAATATGATTGTTTACCAACTGTATTGTTCTTTATATTAGCATTTTAAAAAAGTTCCCCCTTTTTCAGGAAAATATTGTTGGCGAGGAATTTATTGCAAACAAATAATACAATTGCAGATAACTTGGGCAATACTAACCTGAATTCTACGTTATCCAAAAAATGTAATTCTTCATCATTGCCCAAAGTTAAAATTTCGTTTATACTTCTGATTCCATATCCTATGTTTTATTATTGTGTTCCCTTTTCTGTCAAGGAAAAGTTTAATCCATTCCTGCACAAGCCTTGGAATGGAAAGGGGGACAAGGGGGATTAGCCTCCCCCCCCCAAAAAAAATGCAAATACAGACATAATATAGGCATGGGGAATTATTGAAGTTTACCTTTTCATGTTTGTTTACCCCCCCCCCCCCCATTTCATTTTTGTCACCAACTTTTTCAAAGCCAAATTACTTTAACTTCTAGTGATTCATACTGGTAAAAAGTGGGGGGGGGGGGGGGGGGGTTGGGGGGGTTGCAACCATCCTTTCAATGAACATTTTCTATAGTAGAGGTAATGTTGGCCCCTTACCCCCTCTGTTGCTACGTCCCTGAAAAAAGATTTGGTTACAAAATATATTAACATTATAAAAGAATATATAATTCTAAATGTTGCATTCAATATATTCATAGTATTTTCATCTGGGTAATATTTTCCCAGATAATAACTGATCCCCGAACGGTCAACGAGGTATGAAGAGATCGTTACTATTTTTAGGAAACTGGACAGGCCGGTTTCACAGATAACTGTTGTTTTCAAGTCGCAGGGCGTAACGGGATGTGTTGATGTAGGCGCTGAAAGAAAACTTGGGAAAGAATTTCAATACTTTTACTTTTATAACTCTTGTTTTTACTTATCGCATGATCCATGATCAAGCTTGTACTGTCTGGCGTCTGGTAAGCATTGTAATACTTTGTTTTATAAATGTATTTTTCATAAGCAAAAATTCACGTGCTTGTAAAATTGCAACATTTATTTTTTATGAATTTATTATTTATTATTATTTAGTTTTAAAGCATTCAAAAAATTGTATTGTATTAGTTTCTGGAACTTAGCGGAAGACAGTACAAACTTGACTTATATTTTTGGGGGTTTAGTGTACACTCTAGGCCTTCTGGAAGCGTGTGCAATAGCCCATGACCGCGATTGATCACATATATTTTGAATTGTAACTATCGCAGAGTAGAGAAATATGGCGGACACCGCTTTGCCCGTTGCGTATAATTGGTTTAAGACTTTGCACGATAGCTTTAAAGGTCATAAACACTCTGTTCACTCATATAAAACGTAGCTTGAACCTTTATGATTTTCCAAAAGAAATGGTTTTTTTAATCAGTCGGTTGAGTGAGTCAGCCAAACGATATTTTAAAGATGCCTGGGTATTTTTATATGTTTTTGTTTTGTACATATTAAAATATCATTTTTGAATAGTCTGGGCGGATTTTTAATGATAAATTTCATTTTTATTTTTGTTTTGTCTGGGTTTTGTAATGGGAGATCACTTTATTTTTATTCATGGATTTTTGTAAAAGCAATTTCTGCTGTCAGTATTTTATGGACCTCTCCATAGTTTCATGTTGCTATCATTTCATAGAATGAATATTTGACAAATTGTTCTCTAATAAAAAACAATATTTACACAATACACACAATACATCTGTTGTGTTATGTCTGGGTGGTTAATCTGTATTATGATATGGAACTGCCAGATATCACCAGTATTACCTGATAAATATTGCCCTTTTATATATTTCCTTTTCCATTTGCTGATCATACAAATGCATGAATTAAATCTGCTATAGCAAAAATTAATGCGTTATGAAGTGTAATATTTTAGTGCCATTTGATAATATCATTATAATTTGATAACAGTTTTATTAGTTTATATCTTTGATCTACAACTTAATAGTTTTTTCATACAAATGAAGTGACTTTTAAATACATTTTTGATATAATATACAATATACAGTATTTTCATATGACATTACAATTTCTAAAACTCATTAAAATATTTGTACATTCCAATATCTTCTATATGTAACAAATTATTTTTCTGCCAAATTTGAAAATATGGGAACGATTTAAAGCGGATAGATTAAAATAAATTATTTTAGTTATAAAATCATTTAAAGTCTGCACATGATGCCGCAAAATTTACAGTAGAATTATTTTATTTTTCACACAACAGTTAATGTTTTTTATGTATGTAAGACTCCAAAGTGCGATGGGGCTCCAAAGTCCGATGATCACGCCAAAGTCCGATGGTCTGCACCAAACCCCGATAGTTTAACACACCAAAGTCCGCGGCGCAGAAAACAATTAACGTTTATGACGTCATAGTACTACTGCGCAAAAATGCGATGCCGCGCCATGCCAAGGCCAGATTGTTTAAAATAAATACAAATAAATATTAACATGCATTCTCTGTAAGCACCAAAAAATTTACTATAGGGCTTGGAAACGACATATCTCCGATTTTGATGAAATTTGCACCACAGGTGCACCTTGGTACAAAACCAGCAAATATGGTGTTAGAAGTTTCCCACGTGCACCCGGTTGCCATGGAGACGGATCCATTGAATTTGGCCATTTTCGGCCATTTTTGACCAAGCAAAAACATGAAAATTGAAGAAATATGAATGCATTTTTATCTTTATGTAGTGAACTCAAATATAAATCTTTGTATCATAAGAAAACATCAACTGTTAAAGAATACAGGGCATATAACCAGTTATTCCAGAATTGACCCCACTCTTAGAAAACGGTTCTGCAAAATAGCATAGTTTCTCAAAATGTGAAAAATGGAAAATTTGGCATTTTTTGAAAAATTTAAGGTTAAATAAAAAAAATTGTCTACGGAAATATTTCAAATCATATGCGTGTCATCAAACGTCAGTAGTAGTAGTGTCCCCTCATGAAAAAATTGGAGTGGGATCTCAATGCTATTTTTAGTAACATGTATCTAAAAATAGACATATTTCAGAAAAATCCAAAAAATGAAATTTGGGCAGAGTTTAAGATGCCATTGCTAGGTAATTATGAAATATACTGTAAAAGTCAATATGTTAATGTCAGAGACTGGACACCAATAACTACCATGCATATTATTTTCAGGGATTTCCATTTTCTATTTATAGCTTCAAATGCCTAAATATAGACAAGTCTCATAAAATGATGAAAAATGTCAATTTTCCACCATTTTGAAGCTCCACTGAATCATAAATAATAAAAATATGGATCTCTCCAATATTTCATCAATAAGAACAAGGAATAGTATAATATCTCACAAATTATTGAGGACAGGCTCTCATCTCTATAAATAGTACAAATGTCTAAAAATAGACACATATGAAATTAACTGTTTAATGTTGATTTTCCACCAATTCTCAAATTAGAGATGGGAAATTTACCAACTTACTGTCATTTAAATGTAACTGATATTATGTGACTGACAAGAACAAAAGAACATTCAATGGAATGCAGCATGATAAGCAGAGGTTTCCATTTCTATTTATAGTAACACATGTTTAAAAATAGACGTAATGCCAAATATCGGGAAAATGTCGTTTTTTGTACTTTTTTCTAAAATTTTGGATGAATAATTGCTGACTATCTGTTTTTAACTGCAATTGGCATATGGGGACCAACAAGTAAAAGAAAGTCTTATATCAAATACAAAATCAGAAGCAGTGGTTTCCATTTCTATTTATAGTAACACATGTTTAAAAATAGACGAACTGCAAAATATCGGAAAAATGTCGTTTTTTTTGTACTTTTTTCTCACATTTTGGATGAACAATTGCAAACTATATGTTTTTAACTGCTATTGGAATATGGTGACCAACAAGTAAAAGAAAGCATATACGAAATACAGAATGAGAAGCAGAGGTTTCCATTTCTATTTATAGTAACATGTGTTTAAGAAAAAGACATACTGTAAACTATCGGAAAAATGTCATTTTTGTACTTTTTTCTAAAATTTTGGATGCATAATTGCTGACTATCTGTTTTTAACTGCTATTGGCATATGGTGACCAACAAGTAAAAGAAAGCCTTTATCAAATACAGAATGAGAGGCAGAGGTTTCCATTTCTATTTATAGTAACATGAGTTTAAAAAATAGACATACTGTAAATTATCGGGAAAATGTAGTTTTTTTCTACTTTTTTTCTCACATTTTGGATGAGCAATTGCAGACAATATGTTTTTTACTGCTATTGGCATTCAGTGACCAACAAGTAAAAGAAAGCATATATGAAATACAGAATGAGAAGCAGAGGTTTCTGTTTCTATTTATAGTAACACATGTTTGAAAATAGACATACTGCAAATTCTTGAGAAAATATAGACTTTTGCATTTTTCTTAACATCAGGAATTGATAATGTGCAGACAAACGGCTGATATTTGTTATTGACAGAAGGTGACTAACAAGCGTGAAAAAGCCCTAGCAAAAATGTATAAGAATAATGTGTAAAGGTATTTTTCCATTTCTACCTATACTAACATATAGTTATAAATAGACATTCAGCAATTAATCAAGAAAATATAGAATCATTCTACTTTCTCAAATTAGGGATAGGAAATTGCAGTCAAACTTTCATTAGCTGTAACTGACATAATGTAACCGACACGTACAAGAGAGCAGTAACCGAAATGCATAATAAGGTGGGTTTCCATTTCTATTTATAGTAACACATGTTTTAAAATAAAGGCTCAAGTGAGCTTTTATGATCATTTGTGCCTTGTCAGTTGATTTCGTTCTCATTGTAAACTTTTTATATTTTCATTTTCTTATCAAGAACCATTGGGTTAATTTCAATTTAACTTGCCACAAAGTATCCTTGAATGAAGGAATAATACCTTTTCTCTGTTCGATTTTCCACTAAGCTAATAATTTATATTTCTGACCAATATTAGTTTGTTTAAATGCCTATTAATAGCAAAGCCATTTCTGTAACTAAAGTTACTCCCCATCCTCTCATAAAGACATGTTAATTTTTAGTAGTAGTAGTATTTTAAAACGTAACAAGGAATCCTTTTCAAACACTGATACAACTTGTTATTGCCATGAAAATCAAGTCTTTAAAAAGGAGATAAAACAATAGGGCCAATTAAAAGTGAAGAGGGGGGTCCAAACATGAAATCATATTTCATGGGAGGGGGATCGAACTTCTTTCAGTACCATATTTTTTTCTTTCAAACACTACCACTTACCCTTATTCGACTACACTGCAACATGCCAGCTTAAAAAGGGGGGGGGTTAAATCTACTCCCAAATGTTTATTACCTATATGATGTCTATCTTTGAACCCCCTCCCCCCCCCCCCCCCCGGTTCCAACAACTACATGTATGTTTATACGTAAAATAATTTTATAAAAACCAAAACAACAAATATTTTTAAATGCTTTAGTTAAAGTCTAGAGAAATATGCATGTATAGAGAGAGAGAGAAATCGAAAGTAAGGCAACTCAAAACATTTGGGCAAATTTCGGATTACTTTTGAACAAATTCTGGTAAGGCATGCATGGATCAAAGGGGATCTGGATCCCTGGGATATTCAACTTTATTATTACCCCCCCCCCTCCAAACGAAGTTTGGGGGTATATAGGAATCAGTTTGTCCGTCTGTCCATCTGTCTTTGCAAAAGTGTCCGGTCCATATCTTCCTTAATAAGGAACATTAGAGTCTACTACTCCACAGAAAGATTGCCCATGACCTTAGGGTGTGTCATGACCTTGACCCAAGGTCATTCGGGGAAGTTCAAGGTCACTGAAAAAAAAATTAATTCGTGTCCGGTCCACATCTTTCTTACGGATAAACTTGGCATGTTCTTATTTCACACAAAGATTTCTCATGACCTAAGATTGTGTCATAACCTTGACCCAAGGTCATTTAGGGAAGTTCAAGGTCACTGAAATAAAGTTTCATAATTCGTGTCCAGTCCATATCTTTCTTATGGATAAACTTGGTAGGTTCTCATTTCACACAAAGACTGCCCATGCAATAAGAGTGTTTCATGATCTTGGGCCAAGGACATTTGTGGAAGTTCAAGGTCACTGGAAGAAATATTTCATAATTTTTTGTCCGGTCCATATCTTTTTTATGGATTAACTTGGTATGTTCTTATTTCACACAAATATTGCCCATGACCTAAGATTGTGTCATGACCTTGAGCCAAGGTCCTTTAGGGAAGTTCAAGTTCACTAAAAAAAATTTCATAATTCGTGTCCAGTCCAGATCTTTCTTATGGATAAACTTGGTATGTTCTCATTTCACACAAAGACTGCCCATGACTTAAGGGTGTGTCATGACCTTGAACCAAGGTCATTTTGGGAAGTTAAAGGTCATTGAAGAAAAATTTCATAATTCGTGTCCGCTCCATATCTTTCTTATGGATGAACTTGGTAGGTTCTTATTTCACACAAGGATTGCTCATGACCTAAGAGTGTGCCATGACCTTGACGCAAAATCATTTGGGGAAGTTCAAAGCCACTTGAAGAAAAATTTTTATTATTTGTGTCTGGTCCATATCTTTTTTATGGCTAAACCTCAATCTACTACTTCACACAAACCTTGCTTATTATCTGATTTTCTGTCATGACTTTGATCCAAGGTCATTAATGCAAGGCCAAGGTCACTGACAGAAAAAGTTCATAATTCGTGTCTGGTCCGTATATTTAGTCTGTTTTTTTTTTATTATAATGATGAGCCTTCGTTTCATTTATGAAAATATTATGCGAAATTACATTTGCATTAAAAATGTTTTAGCATTTCACTTTTCTCTTAGATCCATTAAATATTCATGATTTAACACCTCTGAAAAACTCAGCGGGGTATTTAGTCCCGTTTGGACAGTTCTAGTTTAAACTGACATAGTGATTTGAGCCACCGCCTCCTAGGGAAATTTTCTGGATGCACCTAACAAAAAAAATTCAATTGGGCTCGGGCTGTCGACCTGAGTATAAACGATAATGCTTAATTCATTAAGAAAATCGCTGTCATTTGAGTGTTTTAATGCAGGGAGAACATACTTTTGTGATACATGTATTGGAATGAGGTGGACGCGTTGGCGCGCCGAATACAATTAGCCATGTCAGTTACAGCTAATGAAAGTTTGACCGCAAATTTCATATCCCTAATTTGAGAAAAACGAACGATTCTTTATTTTCCTGATTATTTATAAATATGTGTTATTATGGGCAGAAATGTACAAATACCCTTAAACATTATTCTTATACACTTTAGCTAAAGCTTTTTCATACTCGTTAGTCATATTCTGTCAATAACAAATAAAAGCCATTTGTCTGCACTTTGACCATCCCTGATGTTAGGAAAAAAGTGCGAAAGTCTACATTTTTTCGAGAATTTGCAGCATGTCTATTTTCAAACATGTGTTACTATAAATAGAAACAGAAACCTCTGCTTCTCATTCTGTATTTCATATATGCTTTCTTTTACTTGTTGGTCACTGAATGCCAATAGCAGTAAAAAACATATTGTCTGCAATTGCTCATCCAAAATGTGAGAAAAAAAGTAGGAAAAAAACTACATTTTCCCGATAATTTACAGTATGTCTATTTTTAAACTCATGTTACTATAAATAGAAATGGAAACCTCTGCTTCTCATTCTGTATTTGATATAAGGCTTTCTTTTACTTGTTGGTCACCATATGCCAATAGCAGTTAAAAACAGATAGTCAGCAATTATTCATCCAAGATTTTAGAAAAAAGTACAAAAATGACATTTTTCCGATAGTTTACAGTACGTCTATTTTTAAACACATGTTACTATAAATAGAAATGGAAACCTCTGCTTCTCATTCTGTTTTTGATATAATGCTTTCTTTTACTTGTTGGTCACCATATTCCAATAGCAGTAAAAACAGATAGTCAGCAATTGTTCATCCAAAATGTGAGAAAAAAGTACAAAAAACGACATTTTCCCGATATTTTGCAGTTCGTCTATTTTTAAACATGTGTTACTATAAATAGAAATGGAAACCACTGCTTCTGATTTTGTATTTGATATAAGACTTTCTTTTACTTGTTGATCACCATATGCCAATAGCAGTTAAAAACAGATAGTCAGCAATTATTCATCCAAAATTTTAGAAAAAAGTACAAAAAACGACATTTTCCCGATATTTGGCATTACGTCTATTTTTAAACATGTGTTACTATAAATAGAAATGGAAACCTCTGTTTATCATGCTGCATTCCATTGAATGTTCTTTTGTTCTTGTCAGTCACATAATATCAGTTACATTTAATGACAGTAAGTTGGTAAATTTCCCATCTCTAATTTGAGAATTGGTGGAAAATCAACATTAAACAGTTAATTTCATATGTGTCTATTTTTAGACATTTGTACTATTTATAGAGATGAGAGCCTGTCCTCAATAATTTGTGAGATATTATACTATTCCTTGTTCTTATTGATGAAATATTGGAGAGATCCATATTTTTATTATTTATGATTCAGTGGAACTTCAAAATGATGGAAAATTGACATTTTTCATCATTTTATGAGACATGTCTATATTTAGGCATTTGAAGCTATAAATAGAAAATGGAAATCCCTGAAAATAATATGCATGGTAGTTATTGGTGTCCAGTCTCTGACATTAGCATATTGACTTTTACAGTATATTTCATAATTACCTAGCAATGGCATCTTAAACTCTGCCCAAATTTCATTTTTTGGATTTTTCTGAAATATGTCTATTTTTAGATACATGTTACTAAAAATAGCATTGAGATCCCACTCCAATTTTTTCATGAGGGGACACTACTAATTCCGAAGTTTGACGACACGCATATGATTTGAAAAATTTCCGTAGACAATTTTTTTTATTTAACCTTAAATTTTTCAAAAAATGCCAAATTTTCCATTTCTCACATTTTGAGAAACTATGCTATTTTGCAGAACCGTTTTCTAAGAGTGGGGTCAATTCTGGAATAACTGGTTATATGCCCTGTATTCTTTAACAGTTGATGTTTTCTTATGATACAAAGATTTATATTTGAGTTCACTACATAAAGATAAAAATGCATTCATATTTCCTCAATTTTCATGTTTTTGTTTGGTCAAAAATGGCCGAAAATGGCCAAATTCAATGGATCCGTCTCCATGGCAACCGGGTGCACGTGGGAAACTTCTAACACCATATTTGCTGGTTTTGTACCAAGGTGCACCTGTGGTGCAAATTTCATTAAAATCGGAGATATGTCGTTTCCAAGATTTTTTGGTGCTTACAGAGAATGCATGTTAAATGCAAAGATTAATCCTGATCTTTTGGATATAGGTGCGAGACTAACACTTATCAGTCGAAAAATAATGTGCAACATCTATAAGCTAGATATCTTGGATGGGTGCAGGACTAACCCAAATCAGTCCAATAGTGTGCGAGGACTAACCATAAAATCTCTCTGGTGAGTTCGAAGGAACACATTGGTGTTCAAGAACTAACCCTTATCAGTCGAATGATGTACAATGACTAACCCTAATAGCTCTGGTGGGAGAAAACAATAAGCAAAATCAGTAAAATTGTATGCGAGACAAAAAACTAAATCAATGGATTTTGAATGCAGGACAACGTCATGACGTCGGACTAGTGTGACGTCATAAACGTTGATTGTTTATCCGCACCATCGGACTTTGGCGTGTCAGACCATCGCACTTTAGCGTCGCGCGTCTCATAGGAAACGAGCCATCGGACTTTGGCGTGACCATCGGGCTTTGGCGTCCGTAAAGACAACGAGCCATCGGGGTTTGGCGCAGACCATCGGGGTTTGGCGAGACGATCGGACTTTGGCGTCACCATCAGACTTTGGAGTCTCACATGTATAATATCCTTCCCATGTGCACGATGCATGTCCAGTGATACGTAAAGTCATTATCTATGATGTTAATATTTAAAAAATAATCATTGCCTGTTTGCAATTATCAATTTACTGACCAATTTTAACCTTTTTTATTAACAACATGAAGTGTGCAAGCAAACTGAATGATGCAAGTACTGAATTTATTTACATATCTTATGTAATTTTTTACGCCTGCACCCAACACAACGTTTTGTAATGATTGAGCTCCCCAATATGTGTTTAAGCCTTTTAAAAAGTTTTTTAAAATATATTTCTGCATGCTATATTAAATTCTTTACCTCTTTACGTGCCACTGCTTTGATAGATAAATTTTGAGTTAAACAAGATAAAACAAATGAGGAATTCCCTTTCAAAGACAACTTAAAGAGATATATCTTTTTCATCTCACGTTTTTAAAGCATCTAAACTATAAAGGTTATTAAAGCAATATGAGCTGCATTTTTGAAAAAAAATATTTTGCTGTTAAAATGTGTTATTATGATAAAATTATATGTAACTTAAACCTTTATGATCAATTACACTAAAATAAAGCTGAAGAAAGACTTTTATATACAATCATTTATACAGTTTTATATAAGAAATCATTATTGTACAGGATGACAATAATGTCATTTTGATTCAATCGAAGCTTATAAAAGTTCTTCCATCGCAAATATGAGCAACAGAAGTTTATTAACATTATTTTTTTCTGTCATTGAAATAGTTATTTACAATTTTGCAATAAAAAATTCCGACATCAAAGTTGCAGCTCATATTGCTTTAAAAAGCCATATAAAAAGTTTTTTTTGTGTTTTCAATTCAAGCTTTATAATTAATTAAAACATATTCCGTTATTCAAATAAGTAATAGGTTATTTTAGAATAAACTGGAAAGAGCAAATCAAAAATTTTTAATTTAAACTTTATAGCAATTGTATTATTACATATAAGTTTTGGGCAAAGTACAACTTTGTATGCTCTAGAACAAAGATTAAAATAGAACAAGAACACAATCATTAATCCTTCACATTTTATGAGATAAATTATGTAAAAACTGTCAATTGTTACACGTCACAATGATAAGTAGTTCATCATTTCTGTTTAACAAGACATCAGTCAAGTTAACTAGACAAGGCAACCACAATTGGCTCACGCGTGTTCCACTGGATTAAATGTGAAACTTAACTGGGTCAACCAAGTAAAAATCAATTCCGATTCTGACGTTTTAACTAGAAAAAAAAGAAATATATAGGTGTATCTTAAGCAGGTGAAAAAAGGAAAGGACTCAGTTTGAGACAAAAAACGTTAAATATTCCAATGCGTTCAAAAATATATCAATCATTTTGATTTATTTTGTTTCAGTCCAAAAAAAGCATTACAAACAAAATTAACGACAATGTTCACGATAAAAATATAAAAACGGAGGAGGCATTGACAAATGAATAAAATAAAATCCTACAACATGCACATCAACTATAAAAATAATATCTTGGACTTTTTGTTTGTGAGGACATTGTTGCTTGGGATTTTTATGGAATAATTTCTGTGAACTATATTTTATGATTTTAGTGACATTTAAATTTACCATCATTTTTGCTTTAATTATCAGATGGGCCCAAGTAATGCTGCTTCACTAGCCGTCCTGTTTTCATGTTTATATGATGCAAAATTTATTTAAAAACTTCTACATGAAAAGAAACAAACCCCTTGCAGTTGTTTTCAAATAAGAAATTAGATATAATGACTATGTTACATCAATTATCATTTCATGCATTTCTCAACTAGCAATCATATTCCCTCTTAATATTTGTTTTGAAATTTTGTTTACCATCATGAAAAGTTTATTCTTTATTGAGATCAAAATGGTTGCTCTTTCAATTGAGTGCTATTTTGACTGTGTTTCTATAATTTTGCAAATACTTGTTGCTTTTTTTGTCTGAAAAACCAACAAGATAAATTGTTGTTAAATCAGTGTTCTAAGTTAATGTATTCTCAAATATTTTGTCTACGTTTCCAAATATCAGAATGGAAATTTAATCATAATTTTTCATAATGCATCAATTAAGATGTGAATCACATCCATACCAAAATTCCCAAAATTATTCTTAAAAAATAATTTAATCTAAAATTTTAAGACACTAGAAAATTTTAGCGCAATGTTGCTAAGTAAGAATTCACGAAAACAGCAAAAATTGTTAAACAATTATTTTCGACTTATGAGTAATTGTTGAATGCCATTTGAATTATTTCTGTCGAATGCTGATTAAGAGATTTTTCTTTAAAAATCAACTGTAATTTAGAAAGACACATTTTTATTTCATGTTTGAATGATAACGCTAACCTCTTATGCAAGTTAAAATCTTTGAGATATTTGATATTAGCGATCTCGACACACTTGCTAAAAATGTCAAATTGAAATCCTTGCTAGAATTTCTGTGTATACGGTAGGTACCTTTGTACTAGGAACGTCATTCACAAAGTATCTGGAGAGGGCTATGAAGTTCAATATCGCACCGTCAAGCATCGACTAAAACATGATAATGCAATAGCGCGATAACGGAAAAGTGATGCTGGAAAGACGATAATGCGATGGTGCGATGATGATGATGCTATGGCGCAACAATGCGATGACGATAGTGCGATACATAGCAAATATTGCTTCAGCGTCATCGTAACAACGAACCATTCTCGCTTTCGTAACATTGCTATTCCACATGGTAGCATCGAACTATTGGTTCATTGTGCCATCGCATCATCGTCATTGTGTTGTTCCGCATTGAATCAGTGCCATCGCTCTTTCGCACCGTTTCTATATCGTCATTGTACCATCGCTTCATCATTAAAGCATTATTACATAATCACACTTTCAACCCAAACCTCGATGGTGCGATAATGCGATATCGAACAACATGCCCCATATCTGGATTCTATAAAAAAGAGTATCTAAATGAGAAAAATTATATTTACATCATATTTGGTGTTTTGAAGAATTTAAAATTAACAGCAAAGGACAGCAAGAAAGGACAATGTGTGCAGCAGTAATAAGAATTTGAACTCAAAAAGATATAAAATATGTAATGAAAAACAGATTTTCTAAAGTCGTAATAAAAACACGAAGTCTGAAAGAATATTTTTCAATGCGTGTACTAGAAATACTTTTTTAAAAAGTATTTTTAATTCAGTTTGAAAGAATGGGGCTTGTATTATTAAAGAAAGCATGTATCTGGTACATGTATATTAGTATTTATTCTTCATTCAGTTACATTAATTACTGTGAAACAACTACAGAAATATACTTTATTCATCTTGTTACTTTGATATACCTTTTTTGCGTTACGTATGTGGTAGATTTTTCCAGTTAAGTCGCATTTCAAAAAAAGGATTAATTTGTTATCACTGAACTATTGTTGAAAGTGCATTGAATGCATGCACAAAACAGTGAATCAGGTGAGGCAAAACATTCTTTCTTTTTTCTCTGCTCATGCAGTAAAGGTTGGGGCATCTATTAAGTCCATCAACTATCTATCTTTACCTTAGTGGTCACAAAATGGAACTCTTTGCACTTTAGAAAAACATATGACGCCTGGTTGTAATTCACTGTGAAGTGGATTTACTGGACATTTAATAAAATTACTGGTAATTCCTTATTATTAATCACGAAATAGGCAAATTTGCTTTTTTAAGTTTTGATCCAAAATTTCAATGTTGTTAGATTCTGCTGTTTCGATATTAAATCAAATTAAAAATTATCATATTTTTAAAAAATACTGAGTATTGTTGAAAAGCCTAATATATCAACGAAATTATGTCAGTCTGCTTTAACTACAGTTACTGTAAGTCCTGTTTAATACGGCATCGCCAGGGACAAATGTTATGTCAGAATAAGCAGACTGTAAAGAATGATATGAGGATAATTGGGATAGAGTAATGAAACAAATATCGAAATTTACAAATAAAGAGATTGCATATGCTTCGGATCAGTAACTTTCTAGCATATTACTATTTTTAGTCGAAATAAGAATATCCTCTGGATAATTGCTTCGGGACTCGGTATCTCCAGTTGTATCACGTCTTTCCAAAATTGATCTAGATTGTTTTTCTGTATGTTCTGGTCCCTGCTGAGAAAAGAAGGTAAAACGTTGTCTTTGTAAAGATCATTATTTAATTAAATTGTATTTTAGAGGAAATGGGATTTAATTCTACTATATAGTGCTAATCTAACTTATACCCATAGCTCCCTTTTTAAAGAGGAAATTCTTCAAAAGCATATGTCAGTTTTGAATATTTCTAATATTCCTAACCCAGTGAATCCCCGTGTGCTTGAAACAAAAGATTCCACAGATTCTTAGATAGGTGTGTCTTATTTAGATATTTTACTTTAAAAGACGTTTACTTGATGATAATCTAACAACCATTCTTTAAGATAAACCCGATGATTTTGTTGATGAAACAAGTATATAGAATCAATCTCGATTGAAATCATCATTTCGTAAGTTCTATTATCAATACACTGACCTTTTCAATAAATAAATTTTATCATTTAATTTTAAATCGAATGCTGACTGACTTTATTTACAAATTATTTGGCTATCATAGACATGTATACATTGCACCGAATTGTCGACGGATTTATCCGTAATTTCTCGATCATGACGAAGAGCACAAGACAGGTGTTACCGGTCGGCAGAAGATACCAACTCCTCCATGGCACCTGATCCCACCTTTAATGTTTTGAAGGTCCGTGTTTGCTCTGCTCTAATTTTGTATTGATTAATTGACTTTTGAACTTAAATACTATTCATTATCTCCATACATAATTTATTTCATTTTCTAGCTTGTCAGCTTTCGGTGAGATCTGAAAATAAATTTTGTCAATATATCCGACATGTACGTCCATGCAGCATTTGTGTGATTAGAAACATAGGGATTTTAATCCATGTACATTTATTTTTAACATCGTCTTCATAAAATGGATTTTTCTAATCTGTAGACGATCATAATTTTTATCCTCGTCTTCATAAAATAGATTTTTCTAATCAGAAGATGATCTTAATTGTCAGAATAAAAAACAAAATGTGCTCTTTATTAAAAAATTCACTGACATTCCTACAGAGGTTTGTTACTCCGTTTCTTCTGCTTGAAGGTTTCGTGTTGAATTCTTTGGTGGCCACGTGTTTAGCATTGATTGTCACACTTCAACCTATTACGTAGCTCTCTTGACTTCGTCGTTTATTGAAAATTTTTACATCCAGATCGCAGTCGTACTTCACCATTCAAAGTAATTTTTTTTTACTTTTGATATGTGAAAATGCAGCAGCTTACAATAGGGTGTTTTTAAAATCTATTTCATAGTCAACAAACAATAAAAGAATCCTCAGCAAAGTATAGACTGAAATTCAACAGACCACTTTTTAAATTCACAAAATACATACTATGGATCAAATTCAACGTTATGGATTAATCAACTCCTTTTTGCATTTACTTTAAAGGAAATGCTACTGTTAACACCGACACAAACTGAGCTAGATGTTATGTTTTTCAACTTTTTTATATAACTTTCAAGGTTCTAGAAAGATCTACGGCGTTCTAGATATGTTTCATGTACATATTTGCACTGTTTTAGCCACGAGGATAATCCATCCAGCCCTGCTTCATTGACCACAAGGCCAAGGGACTGAGCGTATAAACTTAACTCCTCACTAGTAAACGTACTGGTTTAGTGATAACGTATATAAATACTATTTTAACAAAGCAGCAAGTAATTAAAAGTGTAATATTGTTCATATTTTTTCTGATGTAGAGAAAAAAATATTCATAATGTTGACGTAAATCTGTATCATTTGGTCTATGCTTTTCTAGAAATCACTTAATCTTTGATTTGGAGTTTATAGAATCCTGCTTGCATCCAAACAAGTATTTAACAGATGAATAAAAGTTTGATTTTTATTGTGTATTCTAAATGAAATTTGTTCTTCAATGAAAACGGATTTTTTCTAAGTTCTACAGTACGTTTTCTACGACTTATGATTGGTTCTAACAAACATTACTC
>NW_026922350.1:0-19940 GCF_032062105.1 Saccostrea cuccullata | reverse complement strand
AAGTACTCCCTGGTGGGTGTCGTTACGGTTGTTGACAGAAATTATGCCTTATTGACCAGTTATTATAAAAAGGTGTGTATAATTCAGTTTTCACCTTATGTATTTTTATACTGCACGGAAGTCCATTTAGGACCTATCAAAAATATTTTTGAATTCGTTATAACGATTTCTAGAATGCGTTATAACGAATTTAATTTGATATAACAGATTCGTTGAAATCGTTACAATAAATTTAATTTGTTAAAACAGATTCATTGAATTCGTTATATCGAATTTAATTTGTTAAAACAGATTTATTAAATTCGTTATAACGAATTCAATTTGTTATTACAGATTTATTAAATGCGTTATAATTAATTTGATTTGTTATAACAGATTCAGTGAATTTGTTAAAACGAATTTAATTTGTTATTACAGATTAATTGAATCCGTTATAACGAATTTAATCTGTTATTACAGATTTGTTGAATTCGTTATAGCCAATTCAAGAATTTGGTTTTAACGAATTCAACAAATCTGTAATAGCTGATTAAATTCGTAGTAACGAATTCAAATCTGTAATTATAACAATTCACTGAATCTGTTATAACAAATTAAATTCATTATAACGAATTCAATAAATCTGTTAATATAACAAATTAAATTCGTTATAACGAATTCACTGGATCTGTTATAACAAATTAAATTCATTATAACGAATTCAATAAATCTGTTATAACAAATTAAATTCGTTATGACGAATTCTAGATTTCGTTATAACGTATTCTAGAATTCGTTATAACGAATTCTAAAAATCGTTATAACGAATTCAAAAATATTTTTGATAGGTCCTAAATGGGCTTCCGTAAGACTGCATGCTCGTACGAAAAAAAAATTCTTCACTGTTATATTCTTTGCGTCTACATATATTGTACGGACATATCGAGACTAAAGGTTAATGATAATATAGTAACCCTCACAGATCTAGGGAAAAACATAACTTTGAAATTAAATACGTACTGTTAATGGCTATTGATCAGGTCCAGGAAAATCAGTATATTTAACTATATAATATAATAGCTTTGTTTAGCTATTTTGGAAAAAGTTTCTATTTTATGAAAAGCAGAAAAAAGTCGCATGTAAATTATGGCTGCTTTTTTAATATAAAATATTTGATAAAAACTGCGTAGGGCATAGATAGTGTACTCGGGTTAACACCTTAGTTATTTCGAATTTAGGCATATCAACAGGTCCAGGAAAATCACTTTATTTAGCTATATAGCTAAATGTACCTATATATTATTATTTACCTATGTAATATATAGCTTTATTTAGCTATTTGCCATTGGCGCTTCTTTTAGCTAGGGATGACTGGGTAAATCAGTGCAGAATCCTGCAGAACAGCCTTGCTACTTCAATTTCAGTTGCTAGATCTCCAGACCCGACCCATCTAGAATCCATCCTCTCGGCCATCCTTTCTCTTGGTATCCTTATACACTTTGATGTATCAGTATATACTTATTGAATGACTATTCGGTAAACAGTCAAAATGTTGTCCCGAGGTAGTGGGGGAGACCTTGGAAACTGTTGCCCGAGGCCGAAGGCAACAGTATCACAGGTCTCCCCCACTACCAAGGGACAACATTTTGACTGTTTCACCCGAGTAGTCATTATACCCCCCGCTTGAAAAGCGGGAGGGTATATAGTAATCGTTAATTCCGTCCGTCCGTCCGTCTGTACGTCTGTCCGTCCGTCTGTTTATCAAATTGGAATACACACAAACAATCTGTTTATCCTCAACTCCTCATAAACCACTGATATAAAATTTAAAAACTTTCAATATATTACATATTGCCATTGTGCACCTCCTATAAATTATTTTTTGTGTTTTACAAATATTTTGGTTTTCCCGGCCACCGCAAATCATGGACTTTGCCATTATAATCATATGGGAGGCGGGGGGTATCATTTAGTGAGCTCATTGCTCACAGTACCTCTAGTTGATTAAGTGTTTTGTTACCTAACCTACTATATGATTTATCAAATTGGAATAAAAACACACAAACAATCAATAAAAAAGTTTTCACAACTGTTTATTCACATATACTTGTCTATTAATTAGCTGAATATATATATATAAAAATCCAAGTCTCGATAATTTTTAACTACTACAATTAGAGCGCAGGAGTGATCGCCCTTGCATATATTAAATGCATTATAAAAATACTTAATATAAATTGATATATTTGTGTGTTTTATTTAAATTTTATTATTTATAAGCAGGTAAATTGTGATGTCGTGATCATCAAAACGATTGAATATCACGATGACGCTTTAAACAGTCAACAGTTCATTCTGTGGACCGGTCAACAGTTTACTGTTTCATGATCACGCAAAAATATAAAGTAAACCGTGAAACAGTTCAAAATGCTTAGTTATAATTTATATATAGTAGGTTAGGTAATAATATAAATTGTTCCTTCTTCTTCTTTTGATTGTGTGACATTACGACCCGATGGCAGTGGATATTCTTATGGATATTTTTATGACATGAAATTTAGAAACATGTCTACCCTTCTAGCTTTTTCGGTAGATTATGACAATCAGCGTCATAACGTGCTTGATAATATATATAATGTCATCTATTTAAAACCCATAGTCTCTTTAATTTTTAACTACTACAATTAGAGCGCAGGAGTGATCGCCCTTGCACTTGTATTAAATGCATTATAAAAATATGGTGATAAATGCGAGTAAAATGCATAAGTTATATATTTTATGTTTCATGTTAAGAGAAAGTTCAAATTGATTTTAAAAGGGCCATTTTCATTTGTCACTGATCGGCGTACGCCGAATTGCGCCGGTAATATGACCAGCGTAAAACGGCTAAGAGGCAAATGAAGTAAACCGGAGAAAACATTTTTAAAAATGAATAATTACGCTAAATGATAATCAATTAATTAAGTTTTATCATTTTTAGCTCTACTGGTCAGAGACCAGAAGAGCTTATGCGATAGTAAGGTGTCCGTCGTCCGTCCGTCTGTCTGTCTGTCTGTCCGTCTGTCTGTAAACAATTTTTCAAAACGCTACTCCTCCTACAGTTTTGGTCCGATTTCAATATAACTTGGCACACAAGTAGACTACACTAAGATACATAAAATAGTGCATCGGTTTTTGATTTCGATGAACGGTGTTGCCATATTTACTAAAAATAGAATTTTCTTTGAAATTCCTTTAAAACGCTACTCCTCCTACAGTTTTGGTCTGATTTCAATATTACTTGGCACACAAGTAGACTACACTAAGATACATAAAATAGTGCATCGGTTTTTGATTTCGATGAACGGTGTTGCCATGGTTACTAAAAATAAAATTTTCTTTGAAATTCCTTTAAAACGCTACTCCTCCTACAGTTTTGGTCTGATTTCAATATAACTTGGCACACAAGTAGACTACACTAAGATACATAAAATAGTGCATCGGTTTTTGATTTCGATGAACGGTGTTGCCATGGTTACTAAAAATAGAATTTTCTTTGAAATTCTTTTAAAACGCTACTCCTCCTACAGTTTTGATTTGATTTCAATATTACTTGGCACACAAGTAGACTACACTAAGATACATAAAATAGTGCATCGGTTTTTGATTTCGATGAATGGTGTTGCCATGGTTACTAAAAATAGAATTTTCTTTGAAGTTCCTTTAAAACGCTACTCCTCCTACAGTTTTGATTTGATTTCAATATTACTTGGCACACAAGTAGACTACACTAAGATACATAAAATAGTGCATCGGTTTTTGATTTCGGTGAACGGTGTTGCCATGGTTACTCAAAAAAAATTTTTCTTTGAAATCCATTTAAAATGCTACTCCTCCTACAGATTTGGTCTGATTTCAATATTAGGTAACACACAAGTAGACTACACTAAGATACATAAAATAGTGCATTGGATTTTAATTTCGATGAACGATGTTGCCATGGTTACTCAAAATTGAATTTTCTTTGAAATTCCTTTAAAACGCTAGTCATCCTACAGTTTTGGTCTGATGGCAATGGCTTCTTTTCTCATCCTTTGTTATAAGTAGAAACCAGTAAAGCTACAGTCTCGACAGAGACTTCTGGTTTACATTATGTCTTAGTTAGAATAATTCAAAATTCAATTTAAATTAAAAGCATGGACCCCATGAAAAATTTTATTTTTTAGAAAATAAAAACATATTTTAATTATATGAATACAGGTTTGGCTAAAATATGCAAACAAATAAAGAACATGTCGATATTGTAAAAAGTATTTGCATTTTCACAGTTGTTTTCTCTTCCCGCCATATTTCTAAGACCGGCGAGGAGATCAATTCAGACCGGCGCATTTGGCGTACGCCGGTGTAACGTTGAATATTGACCCGAGTTGAAAATTGACCCGGGGGTCATTTTTCAACGTTGAATATTGAACCGGGGTCATTTTTCAACGTTGAATATTGAGACCTAAAGTCGTTGAATTTATACCCGGGGTCATTTTTCAACAGCTTGATAATTTTTTTTCTTACACCTGATGACGTCAACAAGTTGAAAATTGACCCTGTTGAATATTGACCCCACCTCAAAGTTTTAACATTTATTTTAGCTGGGAAGTTGTTTTACGGGATTTATCATGCAATATCACTTTATTTATATTTTGGTTTCAATTTTTTCCCTTTTCAAGAATAATATAAATAAACATACAGTCTCACCCAGTGTATTTATGTACCAGGCTTGGGGTAATGCTAATTGTAATGGTAATGCATTGCAATGTATTACATGGACTCAAAGTAATGCTAGTAATGTGTAATGCCCAAAAATTTGCATTACATGTAATGTAATGTATTACTTCATAAAATTCAGTGTAATGCTGGCATTACATAGCATTAAACAGCATTATTTTATAAAATAAGTACATATTTTAAGAAATTTAAATAAATGTGTTTCGTTTTATACATTGACGGAGTAATTATAGAGGATTTAGTTACTGTATACAGGGTTATTTTCGCCCCGTTTAATTTTCGCCCTTTCATACTTGCAAACAATTTTGCCCCGTTTTAAATTCGCCCAGTCATAGTTTTATTAAAGAAGTTATACTGTATTATTTCATTTCGCCCCGTTTTAAATTCGCCCAAATGAGGATAGGGCGAAAGGGGCGAAAATAAAACGGGGGCGAAAATTTCCCTGTATACAGTATTCAGAAGACTAATTTGATTATGTCTCGTATCAATTTTTGACAAAGATATCCAATATATCTAATATAAAGTACATGTAGATCCTTATTCAAGACTTTAAAGCATTGTTATGTCTCATCAATTACGGAACATTAAAAATATTAATACAAGTTGTAGTATTTTTTTCAGAAACATCAAGTCATACTCTGTATTATCTTTAATTGAGAAATCAATATTATTTGATGTCACTCACTTTAATGAAATTTTCTAAAAGGACTCCTGCAATATAGCATATGATCACAAGAAAAAAAACATGAAGTCAATACGCATTTCAGATTCTATAAATAGTTACTCAAGTCTTTATGCTGTTATAGTTAATCATGTGATCAAGTTTGAGCCAATCAGAGAGCTTAGAATAAAAGGTGATATCACCTTTTCCTGCAATATACTAGTAGGTGCTATCACCTTTTTGAATAACTGCTATCACCTATTCGAATAGGTGATATCATCTGTTTGAGTTTCTTACAACAATCAATACTGAGTGCTCCCTATAATATATTGATTACCACTGGAATCAAGAAAATTCGGACTACCCAGTTTTCATTCGTTTTCTACGATTTTCTTGTTGTATACATGATATATAAGTGAAATAAATTAATTTGTAAGCAAAAAAAAAAGAAAAAAAAACTACATCTGTTCTACGGGAAAAGATGATATCATCCAATCGAATAGGCGATATCACCAATTCAAATAAGTGATATCACCTTTTCGAATTGGTGATATTACAAATTCAAATCAAATAGGTGATATTATCTATTGGAACAGGTGTTATCACTTAATATTCAAATAGGGGATATAACTTTTTCCAGAAAATACCAAAACGGGCCCTTATACCTATTAATTAAATCACAGTAGTGAAAACCCGATCATAAATATGTGTTTTTGTGCTGTTGAATTTTGAACTGGTTTCATGATCAAAATTCCACGACCCGGCTCAGTTTTCAACGGATTAGGGTCTAAATTCAACACCTTTGGTCTCAGTATTCAACGTTGAAAAATGACCCCCGGGTCAATTTTCAACCGGGGTCAAAATTCAACGTTACACCGGCGAACCTTCCCCGGTCAAATGAAGTAACAAGCCGGGTTACAAAAGGTCAAGCGGCGCATTCGGCGTACGCCGGTATGACAAATGAAATCCTACCTTTATTATACATAATTAGTACCCACAGTTTATTAATGCAAGTGCACTCCCATTCAAGGTAATAAATCAATTCAACAAAATCACGTCGGCGTAAGGGCATTAATACAAACTATATATAATATTAAGGAGAATTTTCTTAAAATTGATAAAACTGCTGCACAAATCCTTTGCATTTTCTCAATCGATAAAAATTTTAAGAAACTTACACTGGACGGTGAATTTTTGCCCTGTTTTAACTTAAATCTGCATGAATAGTAACTTAACAATTGCAGTGCCGATATTTGTGCAGCAATATCCTAAATCCTTGGAATATCCTGCGTCTTTTCATACTTTGTTTGACTTTCTGTACAACAAAGTAAGGTATGCCCTTGGGCCGAAGCGATTTTGTTGATGTTCCTCATAAACTTGTGTAGACTAGTACAGGCCCCGGGATCATGAAGCATCTTAAGCTTAAGTCAAAAAATGCCTTAGATGCTAAAATTTTTTTATAGGTTAAGCAGCCCAAAATGAAAATGCCTTCCGGTTTTGTATCATCAGTATGCTGTTGTATGCAAATTATGAATTTCCTTTAACAAGTTTTAAAGATTTTATAGGTAATTGAAATTTTGACTTAAGTCCAAGTCTTTTTATGATCCCGGGGCCAGGTCAATGACGTCATAATATGACATCATAATGTGTACTGGCTTTTGCATGTCGTGGGTACCAAGAATATATTAGATAACTTGTCAAGTTTTAACATTTTCTGTGCGGTAGGTAGAGCCATAATAAAATTTAATTACATATTTTGTATAGAACCTCCATTTATAGCCTTAACTCACTTGCGCGCTCAGACTGTCCCCAAGAGTTGCAAGTCCCGACTATCTCAGACGTATCACCAGGTTACATCCACAACTGCTACTGAGACAAGCAATACTCATTACGCAGGTAATGCAACCCAGTCTACATTGTTGAATTTATCTAATTGTATTAATTCATTTGAGGCACCTATGCCCCGAGCAAATTTTGGAACTACACAGTTTTCCCTTGGCTACTATGTCGAGGCCAGTATCAGGCAAAAAATAATATCTGGTAAATTTGTTAATTCGGTAACATTATTTGTAAGAGACCCCAAATAAAACTCAGGTTTCCTCTACCATATCAATAGACCCTAATGGGCAATTAATTGCACAACCCAAAAAAATGTATAAAATTCAAACATTTGGCCGCTGGAAAGATGCCTTTCTTATCTATATGAGCGTTTATACAGCTGCTCACCCCGAGAAAGTTCAGCAATTTCATAAATACATTCATGACATAAGGCTACGTGCACAGAGATTACAGGGCTGGCTCACTTATGATGAGTAATACCGTCTTAGGGCATCGATTAATACGACTAAGGATTAGGGTGTGGTTGATGATGAGCTCTGGATGCTTTACATGACATTCACTACACCCCATAATTCAGAACTTAAGAGGGGACAGCTTAAAAAATGTTTTGACTATAACTACAAAGGATCATGTCATAGGCTAAATTGTCCCATCTTCATAGATGCTAAATGTAATAATGTCCACACATCCAACACGTGTCTTGTTAATTCAGCAACAGCGCGAGACAGTTCATTGCAGCCATTTCGTTTCACCTCAAGTTGACAGAGTCAAACCAAGCAGTCAAATACCGCTTTCACAACAAAGCACAATGCTTTCTTAACAAAATAGATATGGCAAACAACTGCGGTCCCTGGGAAATACCCAAATTGTAAATAATGCACTTTCAAATTATCTCGATGAATATCCGAACAAGCAATCTGAAATCACAAGACTTTACAAAAATCAACAGCATAAAAACTTACGACTTTTCAACTTTATACACAACAATTCCCCACGACAAATTAAAATCCAGGCTTTTTGATATCATTGACAGCTGCTTCTTCAACAAAAATGGAACTCGTAAGTTTACTTACCTCGTCATTGGTCATTTAAAAATTATTTTGTTAAAACAGATTCTGATTGCACACATAAGTACTCTGAAGTTGACATCAAGAAGATGCTTCAGTTTCTTATTGACAATATCTATGTGGTTTTTCAAGACCAGGTATTCCAACAATCTATTGGAATTCCCATGGGTACAAATTGCGCTCCGTTATTAGCAGACTTATTTTTATATTCATATGAAGCAGAATTTATGCAAAATCTTTTACGTGAAAAGAAGAAAACACTTGCTGTGGCCTTCAACTCGACATTTAGATATATCGACGACGTATTGTCTATTAATAATGATAATTTTCATTCCTACGTCGACACGATATATCCTGGTGAGCTTGAAATAAAAGATACCACAGAGTCCGACACTTCTGCTTCATACTTGGATATTTTACTTGAAAAAGACACTAATGGTAATCTAACAACCAAGCTATATGATAAACGTGATGACTTTAACTTTTCTATCGTCAACTTCCCTTACTTATGCAGCAATATACCTTCATCACCTGCATACGGAGTATTTATATCTCAGTTGATTCGATATGCAAGAGCATGCTCTACGTATGAACAATTTCTTAAACGAGGTAAATTATTGACAAGCAAGTTGATGAAACAAGAATATCAACAGTCTCGTTTGAAGTCATCATTTCGTAAATTCTATGGTCGATACAATGACCTTGTCAGCAAATACAATTTATCATTGAATGAAATGCTGACTGACGTTTTTCATACCAATTGTTAGTCCATTATTTATACACTGAATTGACCACGGATTTTTTCCGTTATATCCTGATTATGACAACGAGCACACGGCGGGTGTGACCGGTCAGCAGGGGATGCTTACTCCTCCATGGCACCTGATCCCACCTCTGATGTTTCGGGGGTCCGTGTTTGCTCTGCTCTTATTTTGTATATTTGTTTAATGGACGTTGAGATTGAATACTGTTCGTTATTTCCATATCCTTCTGCAACAATGCTAGATATTGGTTTTAAACATGGTTTTAAGTTGTTATACAAAGGGCCCAGAACTCCATTTTTTTCAAAGAACTTGGTGTCCGCTAATGTTTATTTGGATAATTTAGAGGATAAGATACTTAAGGAAGTGCGAGAGGGTCGAATGGTGGGTCCAATTTTAAATCCCCCATTGCCAAATCTTCATATATCTCCCATTGGATTTGTACCTAAAAGCGATGGCTGTTGGCGTGTGATTACCATTTATCCTACCCACCGTCGTCCAGCATTAACTCTGACATAGACCCTAGCGAATCAACTGTTAAATACACATCTTTTGACACAGTAGTACAGACAATTAGCAAGTTGATAAGGGCGGGGGCCCTAATAGCAAAAGCAGACATCAAAAGCGCATTTCCCTTAATACTTGTGCATCCATGGGATCATGAATTACTGGGCCTGTTTTTCAGGGGAGCTTATTATATTGACAAAATGTTGCCCTTTGGTTGTTCAATATCATGTAAAATCCTTGAAACGTTTTCATCGTTCCTTGAATGACTGGTTAGGAAACAATCAAGATTGAACTTGACAAACCATTATTTAGACGACTTTATTTTTGCTGGAAGGGTAGGCACTAGTCAATGTCTTATTCAGCTAAACGCATTCCAAAGTCTCATGCGGAAATGGGCGTTCCCATTAATCAAGATAAAACACAGGGGCTCACTACATGCCTGATATTTTTGGGTTTTGAAATCGATACAGGCAAAACGCAAATCCTGGAAAAAGAACAATTACAATAGCATCTCTTCAGAGTATAGTGGGGAAATTGAATTTTTTTTGCTAAGGCCATTCCAGGTAGCCGAGCTTTTAATAGGCGTTTTTATAATGCGATGATAGGCAAGTGCACGTACAAACCTTATCACCATGTTAACATCACCAAACCAATGAAACTAGACATGCAGATGTGGTGTTGTGGTTAGATTTTTTAAGCAACTTCAATTGGGTAGTTTATTTCCTTGATACTGAATAGAGTTCCCAGGGCACCCCCAGCTTTTCACAGATAGTTGAGGGGCTGCCTGCTTCATTAGGATGTGGCTCCTACTTCAGGGGACAATGGGCTTATTTTCAATGGCAAAACCGTTGGGCTGGTACACCGATACCCACATACATAACCTTTTTGGAATTGGTACCAACTGTCTTGGCTTTTACAATCTTGACTGAGGGGCTTCAAAATAAGAAAACAATTTTACACATAGACTTCCAAGCTGTAGTTCACATTATTAATAAACAATCATTGTCATCTGATAGAGGCATGTCCCTCATTAGACCACTTATGCTCGTCACCTTAAAAAACAAGAAACAGTTCAAAGCTCAAAACATCCCTGGCAAACACAATGCAATAGCTGATGTAATATCTCGTCAACAGTGGCACAGATTCAGGTACCTAGCCTCAACAGCAGAACGCCAATCCCGGGCAATTCCAGCCCCCTTCACAGCATGCTTTCACAATTCAAATAAACCGCCTCTTCATGTCATCATTAGCAAGCAACACAGGGTATTTTATGGCCACCACCAAGCCAACTTATCTTCATGTTTATAGCATATTTATTAATTTATGGGTATGAGCAGGCCACAGCAAGGGCATACGTATCATACGTATCCGCAATCGCTTTTCAGTGTAAACATTTAGGGGGTAGTGAAAGCACCAATCATTTCTTGGTGGGTAAATTCTTGGAGGGTTTTAAAAGGGCAAACTGTTAAAGAGACATCCGTATGCCCATGACTTTAGACATTCTTAATCAAATTCTTGATAAGCTACATGTAGTATGCCATGATTCCTACGAAACTAACTTGTTAAGAGCTGCTTTTTCACTGGCTTTTCATGCCTTGGTAAGAGTAAAAGAATTTACCATTTCTAAAGGAAATTTAAGTAGTAAATTATTCAAGTCCAGCATCTGGAAATTCAAAATAAGTTATTCAGTTGCTTATCAAGCATTCAAAAACTGACCAATACGGCGTTGTAACATCACTGACCATTAATGCTACGAAACAATTATCTTGCCCAGTAAAAGCAAAGATACATGTATCTACAGGTACGTCTTAGCGTCCCGGGCCCGCTGTTCTGTATTTACTCTGAGCAAACCTTAACTTACTACCAGTATTCCGCTGTATTATCAAAAACTTTAAACATTTTGGGCATAGATAGTAAGCGCTATAAATCACATTTCCTTCAGGATAGGGACCGCAACTATGTAAGCTCAACAGGGTTTCATCAGAAGAAGCTATTTGTTGGGGTTGTTGGCGTTGTACACGTACAAATCTTACATCAGGTAGCCCCCCCCCCACCCTTTCCCCCCACATTCAACCTTATACATGTCACTAGGCTTATTGGTTATTTTTTATTTTATAATTTTACAGTGCTTATTTGGGTGGTTATTTACACAATGCTGATACAAATCAAGTGGTTTCAGTAAACGTGTGGATCCAAGGATCTTCCATCATCGAGAGGGCTGTAGTCGCTGCCACCAGCAGGAGGGGTTACATGAACCTTTCCGTACCACAAACAAACATTTGATGGCAAGGTTACAGCGGCATGAAACTCTTAGATCTTTTCCCTAAGCTCATGTATTTAAAGAATTTAAATCTAGGAAGCTTCCCGGTAATTATCATAATTCATTGTGGGACTAACAATATTGCAATTGGTTCAACAAAGTTAAGCTGCCTGCTATGTTTAATCAAACACATACTACATGAATGTTAAATGCAAAGTATTTCCGGATCCTGATGCTAAGCTAGTTTGGTATTGCGCTTTTCTTCAAATATGCGCTCTATGAATAAAGCCATAACAAGATTGGCAAGACAGGTTGGCAATTCGTACAACAACTGCACGGGGGATCATTTATTAAACACCCACCGTTTAACAGCAACCTTGCGCACCTATTCGATGGGGATGGAGTCCATTTGTCACCTTTAGGAAATGATTTGATCATGAACAACATACAAGGAGCAATAGAACAATTGTTATGTTGTCATGTAAATAAGTAGGAGCCATATTGATTTTCTGGGGAAGGCACTGGTCAGCGGTGACCGTTTGAGGTGGGTTGACGACGTCGTCACGAATATATGGATCACTCATTGGTGGCAGATGCACTTGCATGCATGTGGCGTTATCGTCGGAACCCACCTCAAATAGATGTTCAATTTGTGGTGCTATTTGCGCAATTTTTTGTATATTACGGATTCATGTTTGAGCAATTATGTTATGTATCACTAATTCAGTTTATATGTAATGTTAATGGAATTTCCCGTTAAATAACTTTAGGACTGTAAAGTTACTACATTTAATAGGATATTGGCCCATATCGTACATATCGTATATTTATATTTGATAACTTTGTCAATGGGATATTGGTCCATTGAATATACCTTCTTTTGCATTTTATGTTCGTGGCGTTGTGCCTTTGTGAAGTAACTACCCAGTGCACAATTCAGCCCACTTGGGATCGCCACTTCTTTTTTTCACTGCTGGGGGACGACCCGGCGGCCCCCCCCCCCCCCAAAAAAAAAAAAAAATTCACCGCGACCAGATACGCAAATATTCAATAAATATTATCTTTACAAAAAGAGTATTGTTAATTCTCTTTACATCTCAGATAAATAAAGATTATGTAAACATAGTATTTCATAGAAAGAAAATAACCGTATATATGTCAGTGAATTTTTTTTTCACTTTACAAGCGTATGAGTCTCAATTAGCATTACTAGTTCACTGGACAATACATCTATTTTTTGTGAAGTTATAACAACCTGATATATTTTAAGTCTTATCGAATTATCTCTATATGTATGCTTTTACGCCATACTCCTTAAGTTAAAGTTACATTACGGAGTAAATACTAGTAAATCTTTAATACATTTACCCCTCCTCAGGATCAAGAGCTAATCCTTGCGGGAACCCCAGATTGTTGTGTACGACAATTTTAAGCATTAAATTGTCGTCCTTGTATGCTGGTTTCATGGCGATCCATTTCATCTGTGCATCACACCAGTATAAATTATTTGAAACATAATCAAAAGCGATTTGACCAAATGATGGAGACCTTCCTTTGAATGGTTTTGAAAAGTGAGATATATTCAGCTGCTGCCAGATGGAAAAATTTTGGTATTCGTAAATGGTGTCTCCGATGTAGAAAAATACAACCTTTTTCTTTGGATCAGAGGTGATGCCGTTCCGAGACCAGCGAGTAGATAGTGGAAATAAAGCGTTGTTGAAATAATCCCTGTGGCTTATAGGTATTTCTCTGACTGTGATTACCGAAGGGGGACTGAACGTTCCAATTATCAAACCTTTCTCAGCAGGAATACCTGATATATAATATAAATTTACACGTAATTTCACATTTTGGATATGTTGGTGGTTTAACGACGTGCATTGGAAAACAAAACATGGGCATTGATATTAATATTCTAAACTACAAATTAGCACCCATGGCACAGGAAAAAAATCTATTGTCCTACAGAGGATGTTCACACATTTATTACTGAGATAAAAGAAATAACTCCAATTAAGACGAGAATGTCTGATCAGGTGACATTTTTGTTATTGTCAAACATATCACAAAGGCATAAACATGAGCTCAATGAAAACAGAATTTTTGCGACAGATTGCTAATCATATACCGGTAACTCAAAATATATAATCCATTGAAAATAGAAGTAACTAAGAAGATGTATTTTTACTGTCCATACAATCACTACCTTTAAAGTACTTGTACTAGGTATTAGGTAGATTTACTAGATTAACATTAGTATAAATCAATAATTTCACTAGTTATCTAAGTTTCTTTACACCCACAACTCCACCTCCCACTATCAGGTAGTGAACACAAAGATTACTTATCACGACTCTTTCTATCACACTGGACAAATTAACATGTCATTTCTTTCAGTGTCGGCATAAAGCACGTAATCTACAAATTACAGCGTATGTGTACTGTAGATCCTTTCCAGAACTGTAGCTTTCTGCTTGGAAAAATTCGAAAATATTAAGCAAAGAGCTCGAATCCAAACATTATAATTGCAATTGTATTATTACTTAAAGTCCCTCTAGCCGGTGGGGAACAAACTTTTTCTTTGGGCACTTGGGGCCATAGAGGAAGGAGTGATCTTTCTCGTACCAGCACCTCCAGCAACACGGGACCTCGGTTTCTACAGTCTCATCCGATGTACCGTTGTCCATGTCCCAAGTAAAGTGGAATTCGAGTCCGCGGCGTGAGGATCAACTCCTGACTTACCGACTCTGGAGCAGACGCTCTAACCAGTACGTTAGGCGGGCGTCAATGAAGTGCTGTAATAATCTTCGATTTGCGCCAGTGCTTTACTCATTTCAAGTTTTATTTATCGTATGTTCTCAACTTTATTAAAGACATCTGATAATTTACCACATATTTAACTAACATCCTGAAATGTTTTCTTCACCTTTCAACCGTTTAAGAAAGGTGAAGAAACATTCAGGAATAGCAGTTAAATATGTGGTTAATTATCAACCGTTTAAGAACCCCGTGGGGATCCGGGTTAGAATAGGTCCTCAGTACCCCCTTGCTTGTCGTAAAAGGCGACTAAATGGGGCGGTCCTTCGGATGAGACCGTATAAACAGAGGCCCCGTGTCACAGCAGGTGTGGCACGATAAAGATCCCTCCCTGCTCAATGACCCCGAGTGCCGAGCATAGGCCCAAATTTGCAGCCCTTCACCGGCAATGGTGACGTCTCCATATCAGTGAAATATTCTGGAGAGAGACGTTAAACAGTATACAATCAATCAATCAACCGTTGAAGAAGAGCTGTTTGTGAATGTGGACGTATTAGGTGTCGCAACTCTGTCTACTTTTAACAGTTTTTTTCGCGGAGCTAACTCCCGAGACGCAAAAATTCAGTAAAGAGATGATTCTTCTACCACTTAGTTGTCATTAAAAGGATGCTACCACCAGTTAAACAGTCCTATCACCGACAAATCAAGCAGCACATGAATTATTTGACTTTTCTGTGCATGACAAAGGCACACAAATACACAAAATTCGAATCTGTTTGAAAGTAAAACGTGCTCAAAACAGATGTGGACCTTTCGAATGAAAAATATACAGAACAAGATAATGATGATTCATTTATTAATAAGGAAAGCAACTGTCAAAAACGAATTTTATGCTAACATGATATTACAAAAATAGCTTTAACATCACACATGATACATATTGTATTTTCACGTGATAAATTCTTCGTTGTTTGTGTGTGACATCATGTGCGAAGCAGTCAAATGGCGAGATGGCGACACAATTCAAATGCTGCTTCATTTGTCGGTGAAAGGGCCGTTAAACTGGCGCTTTCATTCTTTTAACAGATCTAAAGAGAATACTCGAACCTGGATATTATCCGTGAAATCGCGTATATACTCGATATTATGGTATCGTTGAATCCGCGAACGTATAGGAGGTGTAATCACCTAATAAAACTTAAACAATGGGATGGCGCATGTTGCCGAGTTAATTTTCATCTAGATACACATGTTTTCTAAAGGTATCACTAGCCAAGTAATAATTTGGGCGTCAAGATTAATGCGCTTAGGACAACAAATACCCGTGGAGCTCAGTGCATTTCATGATCAGCACACAAAAAGGCGTTCGATTTGTTTTATATTTTTCGTAATGTTGAAAGTATATGCATCTTCCTAATGTTCATTCCCAACATAACAGAACTTTAAAATATCAGAATTTGGGAATTCATAATTATTCCACATGAACACGACAAACATGAACAATTTGGAAACAAATCAAATTATACTGAAACACATCTCACACATAAGATATGATGCCATGTATAAACAAGGGATTGTCCATCGTATCTAATTATGCGTCATTAATTACTTTCACATTCATCTTGTGCATAAAATCAAATTTATTTATAAAATGTGTAGCTAATGTAGTAATGATAAAAATATCTAATATTTCGGCTAAAATTCCCTCTTTCTCTTTTTTAAATCTCTTTTTTTTATCATTGAAACATATTTGAAGAATATGTCTTCTACATTTTAGCGGAGACAAGGATAGTTTCTAGAATACAGCCTATGAGAGAACATAATTGTTGATCGTTTAATATCGCTTAGTCATCAATATTTTACCATTTCTTGGCGACTTCAAAGGCTTTTGACCAACTCTGACAAAACAACCTCGATTGTGTTTTACATGTGTGCCAAGAGACATTCTTTGAATGTCATGGTCGGTTATTTCCTTTACACAACATGAGACTACAAGTAAATGTAGTTTAAACTCAAGTAGCTTGAGTAGCAAAGACCCCCCCCCCTCCCCTCACAAAAAAAAAAAAAAAACACACAAAACACAAGAAATATAACCGACTGACAAAAGCCGCTAAAAAGAAATACATTTCTAAGTCGTGGATTGTGCTCAGAAACCTACTCTCTCTCAAAATGTTATTTTTAATATACAGTAATTGACTTGACAACATTTTCACATTTAAATCTAACAAATTATATGTTGCCCCAATTGCAGTCTATAACTGGTTTATTATAGCCTTCAGTTAAGATAGAAACACTAAAATTTTAAACATATTTATTCATATGTATACCCGATTTCTTTATAAGTGATATTTTTGCTCAAGGACAACAAAGAATGAAAAAAAAATCATTAAAATTATTATAAAATATATATTATTTACACGAAGCATTATTTATTTCCATAATGTAATGTTTCAAATAGCATCAGCGGTTACACTTGAAGCTTCCACCATTTCTGTGTTGTTGACATTGAAAGCCGACTAATTACTTACTATTAGCAGTGACGTTGCAGCCTATCGATTCTCACGTAGCACTAACAGACTGGTCATCAAAAATATTGTTAGACATATGAAAATCTTTACATTTATTTGAATATTTCTTTAGATTAAAAAAATATAGAAAGATATTTATAAAGAAGGGGTACAACAATTACATATATTTGGCTTTAAGTTGTTTAAATTCAGATTTTTTTTTTTACAAACAAAGCGGAGAAACACGTGTTAATTTTTTATTTTAACCTAAGTCAAAGGGATAAAAGTATAAAAATACATAACATTTATTCTAAAAAGAATAGGCTACATAAAACCTCAAACCTATAGAGATAAAATTCAATAATCATGATTTATTTCTATTTAGAAAACTCTACCTTCTGCGGTCAAATTTTCTTTAGAAAAAATCTGAAATCGGGACATTTAATTTAGCAGTGCGTCCACGGCGATATGCTTGTGTAAAGCTGGAAAAAAAACCTCGAGCATAGTTTTGTCATTATTGTGTCATTATTGTAAAATTTTGTCATTTTATTGTAAGGAGTTTATCATGGATAGCAATTTTAATAAAAGATTTATTGTTGAAGATTTATTCTGTATGTGCCAATATTTTGCATATACTTTTGTCAAGAGTTCTTTTTAAATTGTTAAAAGTATTCAATTGAATGCCAGTGTTGAAGAACTGATACCATAGTCAATGCACTTTTTGTAAACTTATTTAGGTAAAATAAAAGCAATTCAGTGATAAATGCAACAGTTAAAAATAAAATCATTTGTATCAATAATGCACTTATTCGTTTAATCTCCAAATATTATTTTATCAAAATAGTTCAACAATATATCTTGATAATAATACATGTATATAGAAAAGGTATAAAATTAATACAATGCCGCAATATTTTACTACATGTTAAGAATATCTTTCTCTCGGATCATCCTTTTTGTGAAATGGATTTAACATGGTTTATATATCACTATCGACGAAATAAGGAACGCTAAAATATATACTAATATATTCCGTAAATAGAACATTTTAAAAAACCAAATATATTTTTCTTATTTTCTGTTTAGAATCAAAGTAAAAAGTTAATTAATAATACAAGCTCTATTTATCACCACGACAATGATTCCATTGTACATATACTTGTCTTAAACAGCATTATCCTTTTCTTTTGATATTCTTCTATGAAAAAATACGGATAACATTAACTAATTAGAAATTATCTGTTTATATTATCATCTTACCGAAGCAAAGGTATCCATACGCATTTATAACTGCCAAAAATGTTATGATGTGAAGAAAACACATCTTGGTCACTAATGAACAAAATCACAACTGTAAGATGTGTTATGAGGAATTGGAAGTGAGACAATAGTAACCAACAAACGAGGAAGTTCTGTTCCGGTCTATTGCTTCGCAGCATTAAAGAACTGAAGAGATGAATAATAATATTTTGGACAGAATGGAAGATTCTGGTTGCAAGTATAGAAAACTGCGAAATACCAGTGTTGTAGAGTAGGATTTCCCACATACCAGTTTTCCCTAGGAAATTCTACTCAAGATTACGATTTCCACCCGAGGGAATTCTCAAACCAGAGCCAAATACCCCCTCTTTTCCTCGGAGTAGGATTCCCCTTGTTATAGAATCAATATAAATCACAGTGTCGCAATTTTTTTTCTTTTTCGTGAAAACAAGTAAACAACAAACATATTTTAAAATGGTGAATGAGTGTTTTTGACTTATGTACATATGTAGCAAGGATTTTCAAAGCATTGTAATCAAGGAGTTTCATCGCAAAATAAAATTTCTGTTTTATATAAAAAAATTTTTATAGACATAATGTAGCAAAAAGCTCAATCCCTCCACTGATTTGCAAACACATGCAGAACTCCTAAAAACATAAAGAGATCACAATTCTGTACAAAAATATTATTGAAGCGGAAAAAAATGGAAAATTATCTTTAAATCATCAAGACACACTCCAACCAAAAATTAGCCAAGTAGATTCAAAAAATTTTGGAAAAAAATATATATGAGAAACCATTTGGGATAGACATTGCATGGGCAAATAGACAATCGACAACGGGGGACGCATTGTAAACACAGGTGCCACTGGTTTTACCGATTTTTGTGATCTAAAAACGTTTGATTAGACGGTGGCTGAAGAAAGATTTTCATTTTCATTCTACGTATACAACATAAAACATCTGGTCGTTTTTTTTAAAGAGAGACAATTATTAGAATGTACCGCTGTACCAGTGAAAACTGTCGCTAGTGCTCAGTGTCGCTCTCAAAAAAAAGGGGAGTAGCAATTGGACTCGATAATTAGACCCAGAGAAATTGAATCGCCTTATAAAGACGCAATTAGTGTTTAAAATGAAGTAAAATCGAAGTAAAAAATTAAGACTGTTAAAGAAATCTGTTTTTTTTTATTTTTAAAAAAACTTGAAAAATAAGTGTTTGACATTGACCTATTGTCGCATCGGGATCTGATTAGGCTTTCATTTGATACTTCATCTCTAAAATTACATAAGAAGATGGTTAATATATGACTATTTTAATTATATATTTATTATTTGACTTAAAAAAAAAAACTATTTGGGAAAAGAAAGCGACAGCAGAAGTGTACTATAAACTGTTTAATGTTTTTAAACATCGAGATCGGCATCCAACTTAATCAGCTGTTTGCACTCGAGAGTCGAGAGAACAAAGTTAGTAAACTCGCTTTTGTAAGTAAGACAGTATTTTAACAAAATAAAATAAAAATAATTATCGTTTGTTTTGCCGATAAATGTAATGCAAGACACAAGTAAGGTTAAATTATGGT
>NW_026922349.1:0-20148 GCF_032062105.1 Saccostrea cuccullata | reverse complement strand
TGACCAAAATTTTTTATAAAAGGACTGCATGATTTTGATTTTTTTGTCACTTGAGAGAAAAAATCTCATGGAGTTTTTTGCCGCCAAGACGTGGTTGCTTTTCATGGGCTATATGGAACATTAACACGAGGCCCACGGGCCTTATAGGTTACCTGAGTATCATGTAACATTCCATCAATTGAATTGGTTCGTGATATAAACCAAAGGCCATGAAATTCATAATTTTAAAAGAGGCTTCATTCCTATCCTAACTATACACTTCGCTTGCTTACTTTGGTTAATTAATAGCCAGAGGTAGATCAGAGCAACAAAGAGAAAATGCATTTTCTCTTTATAATCATTTATGCACGCCATCCCACAGGAACCACTGCCCATGGGACACATATTTCAAAATTGTGGAAATTTTATCGTACATTACATTTCATCATAAATGGTTAATTAATACCAAAGAGCAAATTTCAAAGCATTCATTTATTTTCAAACTATGTAACCCCCTCCCAAGTACCCTGACCCAGGGGCTCTAAAATTAATCATAATGGAAGAGGCACCTTTCATCCTAATTAATATATACTTTGATCATTGGCATATTTCCCTGGAGCAAAGAAAAACATTTTAAAAGAATTACTGTATTTTCACTATATACATGTAATCAATAGAGCCCCACTCTAACATCAGTACCACTGACCCAGGGTCCATGAATTTTACAAATTTGGAAGAGACTGCCTAATGCAACATACCTTTGTACTTGGTTAGTTGTTTAATGCCCAAAAGCAGAGAAGATTTTCAAAAAATTGCATTTCAGTATAAATTAATAGAGCCCTCCCTAACACCATAACCCCTGACACAAGGGACAAGAAATTCACAAATTAGGAATAGGAAGAATTTTTTAACATACATGTAACTATGTACTTGATAAGTGTTGTAGCTTCTCAGCACCCTGTCACATGCCAATCAGCTTACAGTGTTTCTATCCCGTGTAAATTCAATTAACTAAATTTTGTCAGGACTACTCATGACATCCGTCCACATATAAAAAGGGGGGCATCCTCCGCCCGTCGCATGTATTTAAACACCCTTAATTTTGTACTTCAGATCTTTGTAAAACATAACCAAGTTCAATTTCCGTTTCAAATATTTCATTTATTAAAGGCTTCAATGAAATATAACAAAACAGTCAATGTTTATGTCTCATGAATATTTTCTTCATGAGAAAGAAAGGCAGGCGCCCGATACTGCTGAAATAAGTAAGTAAATTACAGTCGTAATATGGTAGATAATGATGAAAAACTGACATATAACACCTTAGTCCCTTACTGTTTGTTCAACAATATCTCACTAGATCATCTAATAACAAAAACAGCATCAATGATTTTTAATTAAAGAATTAATGCTTTTTCACTATACGAGCAATCGGACCCTGCCCTAACTCCAAAACCCCCGATCCAGGGACCATAAAATTCAAAATTTTGGAAGAGAGACATTCTTCCACATCATAACTATGTACTTGGTTAGTTTATTTAATGCCCAGGAGCAGAGGAAAAGATTTCTTTTTTCTGCATTTTCACTATATACTAGTAATTAATAAAGTCCCCCTTTACACCAGAAACCCTAATGCAAGGCCCTAAAATTCACAAATTAAAAAAAAACCCTTTTCACCATAACTATGCAATTGATCAGTTTATTTAATACCCATGAGCAGAGAAGAACTTATTTCAAAGAAACAATGCAGTTTCACTATAATTTCTATATAGCCCCGCCCTAGCACTACAGCACCTGACCCCGGGGGCATGGATTTTCTTAGAGGAATAAATGCTGATTACAATCATGCAGACAGATTAACTGCTTGATGTACAGGAGTAAAGAAGATTTTTAAAACATTATTTTAATTTAAATTGTTTTGACCCTACCCCACAGGCCCCCGGGGGACAGGGATCATGTTTGTGTTCATCTTTACCTATAAATACTTTATGCCAAAATTGATTGAAATCGGTTGAGTGGTTGCAGAAAAGAAGCTGAAAATGTTCAAATGTTAACTCACGACACACAACGCAGGACAAGGCAAAAAAGGATAACAATAGGTCAGCCTAGTTTACGCGGTTGACCTACAATGATATTTAGAAATGTTCGTTTTTCACCTTCTGTTCATTTTCACTATTGATGATTTTCAAAAAAAAAAATACTATCATAATATGAAAGCACACAATTCATATCTACATTGCATAGCAAAATGATGAGGTGACTTGCAGCCCTCGGTAATTGGACAAAAAATTAAATGTCTAAATTTTACTCATTTTTTGTATGTAACTAATCATTGATATGTGTACCTTTATAGAATACTATTTTTAACAAAAGTAGAAACGTGATTTGAAAGATATAGATCTTTTATTGGGGTAGGGGTATCATGTTTACATCCAATTCACTTTGCATTTTCCACTCTTTGAAGCCCTTTAAATATACGAGCGCAGGTGAGTACAATTTTCTCCTTTGGCTGGTCACTGTATTGTTTTGAAATCTACCTATATGTGAAAGGAGAAAATTGCACCTAACAGCGTTTTTTTTTTAAATTGTAAAATCTAACTGGCTTTTCCCATTATGAACAGATCGACGGAACTAGATTTTCTGACGTAAGAATAAATTCATATATTAATCGAGGTACTGGCGATAATTTCTAACTCAACAATTAGCTAAATGAAATTTGTTACGAGTGAGTACCACCAGTTAAATTTATATACAGTTACAAACAATTGATAAATAAACATTTGGTTTAAAGTTTTGTAGGGTGTTTGGTGAGCAATTCGCTAGGTTTAAACATATTCTAGAGTATCAGTGAATTTTTCCAATCTCCAATGCAGAGTTGTCCTTCGTTCCTTTCTCAGACATGAATGTATGAGCCGATGGTAGAGAGTGGAATTTTTCATGTGCATTTTTGTCCTAAAAACCGTAAATACTGTAAATCCATGCGCGTTATTATGTTAAACAGCCTTGACCAACCATTATAAAAGTTTGAAATGTAAAGGATAACATGTAATTGACCTTAACCACGTGTCTGTGATAAAATGTAAACGTAGAAAACCAGCTTGTTTTGTTGTTCTGTCACCAAATTGGACAATGACTATGTGCGAAATAATAACAGAAGCCAAATAAGGTATTCTCGGACGCATAGCCCTCTATTGTTCTAAGACCGGCATACTCTCTTGCAATGAAAGGACGTATTCTCACAAACCTAGCCAATTTAGCTGTGATGGGGTATAAAAATCAAAGATAATGCAGTATTCCTTATGATTAATTACAATTTATTATTATTAAAATGTGTCTGAACTATTGAAACTATTTAAAAGGCGTCGTATTGGTTCACTCATGTTTAAAAACTACCAACATTGTAATAGATCATATATAATTCGTTGTAGAAAAAGAGGCACCAGAATGCAGTTATGTCACATCATCCTTTGAAATTTTTAAAAGATTTTCCCGTATATTCCTATGTAAAACATTGATCGTTCTTTGAGGTACCCACCTTACCCCAAGGGGGTCATAATTTAAACAAACTTTAATCAACACTACCTGACAATGATTCATCATAAGTTTCATCTTTCCTGACCTATTGGTTCTTCAGAAGATTTTTCATCGATACCATTATGTTTCGTATTTCATAATTATCTTCACTTGAAGAGGGACATATATAAGCCTTACTTAAGTTCACGTTTAGAAATCTTTCAAACTAACCTCTTCTACTTTTCTTAATAAGAAAGCTTCAAAAAGATTTACTGACCTCTTTATTGTTTGTTTGATACTCAACAAGTCCTTTATCATCTAGTGTTTCTGCAATCGCAAGCATATTTAGTCTGTCCTATGTTGTTTTCAAGTAAGCTACATCGGATGCAAGCTTCTTTGAAGCCAAATCATTTATTTTACTTTATTTAAAAGCACAAGTAACGTTTTGAGAATTCTAGGTTAACCCTATGGGCACATGATTTGTACATTTTTGCAATGGTACTCGTTGTCAAATGTGTTTCTGACGCTGAGGTGGACATTATGGATTGTTATATGCGTCTAAACTAATAAGATTTTTAAACTTAACATAAGTATTTAATTCACATATTTACCCGTCCGCTTTGTTTGTAAGACGGCCACCAAACTGTTCTTTATCTATGGAAAATAAAAAAAAACCACATTTACAGTCATGTTTCTACGCATACGTATCTAGCTTAGGATATTATATAGTGAAAGTTACTTACCAGTATTATGATAGATTATTTGATTATTAAGTAATATAATCAAATTTTCGGTCTGCAAATCAAAACACGCAAGGTATGGAGGATATAGAAGTAAATCAAGGATCATTTTTCCAATATCTCCTCCCTCTAAGTCCTTGTTATAAATTTCAAGTCCTTTTTCTGAGCGAAATGTCAGCTTTAATAGTAGACTGCCAATCCTGCTTCCTATTTCAGCACCGTACTTTCTATTTAAATCAAGTATGAATTTTGTAAATTTGAGCAAAATATTAAACTTTCGTAAATGTGTGTTGGCATAGGTTTTTATTTTTGATGACAGTTTTTCGAGGAATGGTTTGAGTAAAGATAGTGTTATTTCTTTTGTTTTGTCCTTGAGAAACTCCTCTATTGTGTCATAAAGTTCTCTAAGCTCATATTCTGTGATATGCTCGTCGATACAGTCTACGATATGATTCAGAAGGTCACTTGTTGTGTTTAGAAAAAGCACGGCTACTTCATTCTTTGCTGGGTCTGTCAATGTAGCATCTACTGTTGCAGTGGCAGAAAACAATCCTTTAATAAAAAATTAATTTAAGAATCAAATAAAAGTAAAGATTTGAAACTTTGAAGTTTAAGTAAATAATCGCTGTATATTACAGTATTTGAAATCTATTCTTATACTTGATTTTTTTTTTTTTTTGGTTATATTTCAAAGTTTTTATTTGGCAATGTTTCCCAAAATATTGAAGATGTTTTGATGGTGATGAACGTTTTACCTTGCATGCTAAACAAAAGATCATCGGCTAGTGTAGTGTAAAATGCCAGTATTAATAGATATACTCACCGTCAATAAAACGCAACACCCTAATTTTAGGGATGAAAATTATATACAGGATATAACCATGTACCCAAAAAGTCAGGACATCTTTTACTTTGCCAAATCAGTTATTTAACGGTTGAATGATTTTCATTCCATTACCGGAAGTTGATTTTTAGCTCCCTGAACTGAAATCAAAAATTAGCATTTTTAATAAAATTATTGACAATATGTTGTGTTTTCAAGGTTTTGTACCTGTTAATTATAAGTCTTGTACTAAAATCCGGAAAAAATATCCTTCTTTCTCTTCCGGATGTGATGCCTTTATTTCCTCAAAGTAACTGAAAGAACGCATTTCCATTGCTTAAGTTGGAAATTTTCAAAATAAAGAAAAGGGAGAGCTACAGATGCAAATATACACTACATAACGACTTTTCGGGAACATGTGTTTCAAAAGCATGAATGACAGTTCCTTGACCGGAAGTCCAAGTGTTACTACACTATGCCAAGTTAGAGAAAATTCGACCTTAGTATCGGAAAAACAGGCATTTAAAAAAGGACAAGAATATTTATTTCGCCCAGATGAAGACATTGATAAAGTTAATGTATGGTAGAATTCGGGCTGCTTATGTTGTACCTGGCGGACTAGCACGTTTTAATTGAATGGTCGGAAGGGGGGATGTTTTAGAGTTATGTGTTACTTTATAAGGTTTAAAGATAAGATAAGAATGAATACAAAAATGTAAAAAGTAAATTTACAAAACGATAGATATTCATTTAATTTTTATATGTTATCTCTAGACCTTAGAAACTTAAAAATGCTAATTTTTGATTTCTCTTCAGGGAGCTAAAGATCAACTTCCGGTAATGGAATGAAAATCATTCAACCGTTAAATAACTGATTTGGCAAAGTAAAAGATGTCCTAACTTTTTCGGTACATAGTTATATCCCGTATGTAATTTTCATCCCTAAGATTAGGGTGTTGCGTTTTCTATTGACGATGATAACAAAATCACTACCTTTTTCTAATCTTTCTACTGAGCCCGCCATTGTTGCAATTACTTCCAATATATCCTTTTCTCTTTCACATGATTCTTTTATTTTTTCCATCCACTTCTTCTCTAATTCCTATCAAGTGGTCGATGCTGAGATTTTGGAGACTCTGAACGTAATTTTTATGTAGGAGGCTCCCATTCTTTGACACACATTACTAATGACTGTCAAACAATCAGTGAACTCTGTTTCGGAAATACATGTTGAAGAGGCATGGCTGTATAGATTGTTTTTTATTAAGCGAATACGTTCTATGTCATCTCCAACGCTTGTTTCTCCTTGCGTTGGTAATTCTGAGATCCCCCATCCTTGTGTGGGGGGTGGGATACTTGGGCAAAGGTTGCGTATTAATGTATAAAGTAGATTAATGTCAAAGTCCCTGTATCCATCATTGGAGGCATTTGGATGATTAAAAGCTGATCGTTTCGAAGTTTCTTAAGTAATGTTTTATTCGATTTTACCAGATTGTATATAACGTTGGAAGAGATTTCATTTTCAATCACATCTCGTAAAACTGGCGTCAGTTCTTCAACTATTACTAATGCAAGTCGTACAAATCTTGTTCTGTCACTTGAAAATAAAGCTTTGCTTAACGCCATACTGGAACAAAATGAAGAAAAATTCATTTATATATGAAGCAAAGTATTCGAAAGATATATAGTTTAACTCACATATCTGTTACCAAGTCATTATATTTTATTCTTTTTTTCTTTAGAAAATGGTTTCCATATGCTCTGTTTAGATAATGAATATAAATGATATTAGTTCCTCCATAAAATATTCTAGGTAATTTGATTTTTAAAACTGACGGTAAAAAAGGATTTTTGATTTAATATAGAATTAAGCGCTCTTTTAAAAAATGTGTAAACTCATGAAATTTTACGATTTTTTTTAAAGTTATTTTCTTCATGTTCTTTGTAACTATACAATCCGTTAAGTTATTTTTGAACTGCTAATGAATGCAATATATCGCAATTTGGAAATGAAACTTAACAGAGATGAGCATCGATAAAGTTTTTATAGCTTAATTTGAATACCAAATATTGTTTAAGTCAACAAATATCGTAAATACAAGTGAACTTCAGAAGAGTACGTCCTTCACCATGTTGCCATTAATGACGACACTCTCAAATGAAAGTAGCAGACCGATAACAATCTTTTTTTTTTTTTTGCTCTGTGTTTTAAAAGATAGGACAGAATATAAGATGTAGAAATATGAATTGAAAACTAATAAGGCAAGAGCTTGGGGTATGTTAACTTCTTTTTCCTTTTCCTATTACACCCCTACTGATAACTTTCTGCATAAAAACATCATTTTTCGACCTCTATTCGACCCCCCCCCCCCGGGCAAATCAAAATTCCGAAAACTTACTGCACATTTATATGAAACCACAAACTACCTCCCAAAAGATGATTAGACTACTGTTTAAAATGCAGGAGGGGTTAAGGAAAGACGGGCCTTTTCGCATAAAAAAATATTATTTTTCGACCCCCATTTGACCACCGCGGCTAAATCAAAATTCCAAAACCTTACTGCACATCTACATGACACCACCAAGCATCTCCCAAAAGATGATTAGGCTACTGTGTATAATGTAGGAGGAGTTCAGGGAAGAAAGTGTGACAGACGGACGGACTGACATGAGTAACAACAATATTTCCGAACTTTCTTTAGAAAGTGCGGGCATAATTACATTTATATGTCTCCTACATGGTCTGTGTATTCCGATTAAAAATACACAGAATATGATTCTTGTTATTCGTTGGTTTCTTTTCCACTGTTTTTAGACGGAGGCTGTATGACAGCCTCCGGTTACAGGGATTGTCTTGCCCATGGAATGTAAACAGGAAAGATTTCCCAAGCACCATCTATCGGTGGAAGTGATTTTATTACCTTGAGAATTCTATTTTTAGAGCGACTCTGAGTAAAACCGACCGCAAGGATAGGCATAGTCTAAAACAAAGATCGCGTCACATACAAGTATAAACAAACAGTTCTACTTTTTCTAAATAAACGGGATTTGTCTTATATTTTTAAAATGACGTGTATATAAATACATTTCCTACGGAATATTTAAAAAAGAATTTGATTTACTGTTAATCTTTTATCAGACAGAATATTGGGAGATTTTGTTCCAACAGGCAATGATAAAGCGCGTTTTACAATATGCCGAGCCTTTTCCCACCGATTCTCACACCAAAACAAGAACGAGAGGAAATGAAGTGGCGGATCTACAGGGAGTTTTTTTTGGGGGGGGGGGGGTTAACATCCGTGGAGAGTGATCGGGGAACCCCACTTATCAATTGCTTCTTTTATTAAAGTAAAAACTATCTCTAGATATAGATAAGTTTAAACTTTAGTTTTTATATTTAATTGTAAAAACTTCCACCAGAATTCGCCTGTGTCAAACTTAGTGTGGAGACGCAGTTTTAGGAAACACATGAAAATAGATTTACACTTTCTACAAGCGGTTTGAGTGTTTGGGGGTACCCTCACATTAGATAAGAGAGAAACAAACGGCAACTCTGATATTGAGATCAAAATGCATTTGTAACTTTTGACCCTTGGGTACAACCCAAACCTTGGTTCATAGGATTTACATGATTTATCACATTATATCCTAATTAATAATTAAAAATTATATCTTCTGAAATAAGTTGTCTTATTGTCATATCGTTGATCCTTATTTGCATTTGATACTTGTGTTTAACCTCTTTCACATCTCAAACTTTAATTATTTTTTATATACAAGATTACATGTATTTCTGATCATTGGTATTCATGTCAACTTTTTTTAACCTACATCATTGGAGGAGTGATTGTTTGAACAGAGTTACTGAAAAGCAGAAACCATAGTTATATATTTATTACTTTTCTCTACGTAATTTGTAATCATGTCTCATTGTTAATGATTGTTTTAAACAGATAAACTGAAAAGGACAACCATTTCCACTGGTATACGAGTAAAGAAAGACATTTGGGTTAAATCTGTCATATGATAAAATACTACATTTAATAATTCCAGAAATATTGGTTGTCAAATTCGTCAAGATATATCTTTGTTATTGTAAGCAATACCCCAGTTCTCAAAAAACAATTTAAACTTGTGAAATAGCAAGTATTATGAACTTTATTGTTCTGTTTACTTTAAGTAAGAAAGTATATTTTATTCCACTCAAAAAATTGTGTTCTTGCCCGAACATTTATTGCATGTTAATGACTTTATATTATTTAAAGAAAATTCTGTGTTGCATCAAGCTAGGTCACTCCATTTTGTATCACAAAGGATTAAAGGTACTTGGACACAGATTTGAAGTTAATATTTTCTCATTTTTTCTGTATAATATCACGAAGTATACCGGTATATTTTAATTGCATTTCACACAAAAAATAATTAAAAATCTTATTTCATTTCAAAGTTATTAAAACTTTAAATTTTTTGGCGGGTTTGATTGACACATCCGTGCACTTTCACAAATTTTAACTTTATTCTAAATCCTTAGGAAAAGTGGCAATTTTGATGTGTTTTAATGAAAAATATTAAAACTTTTATCAAGAAAAATAATTTTATTCAGAGTAGAAATGTTAGAAAGCAAAACCCTTCACAAGTATCGTCAATCCGAACTAAGATATGCGTACAGAGTTTAGCAAATCGAGCACACTCGTGTTATGTACACAGTTTTTGTAAACAGGGATTGAATTGTTATTTTTTATATTTAGAATTCACCGGGTGCGTTCAATCGTCACAGTCTGCTTACCACAACTGCACGGACTGACAATATATTGTGTGTTTGTTATGCTTTCGAACGTGTCTACTCTGAATTTTCTGGCTAATAGTATTAATATTTTTCATTTATACAAAACGAGATTGCCACTTTTCCTAAGGACTAAGAAGAAAATTAAATTTGTGAGAGTGCAAGGATATGTCAATCAAACCCGCCGAAAAATTTGAAATTTCAATATCTTTTAAACGACATAAGATTTTTAATTAATTTTTGTGTGAAATGCTATTAAAATATATAAGTCGTAATATTATAAAGAAAAAAATTAATTCAAATCTGTGTCCAAGTACCTTTAAGACAAACTGTACTATATTATTTTGTTCATGTCCAATTACCTGGCTGCTTCTTTTTTCACGTTAGCTCATATCATAACATAAATACAATAAGGCCGAGAAATTTTGATTTTGGTAGCTGTTACATGTCATAATTGTGCTAACAGTAGGTCTATGTGACCTATAAATAAGATATCTTGAAATACGGAAACTCCTGACTGGCTGAGGCCTAGTGCTGAATCCAGAAATTCTGAAAAAGGGGGACCATTTTGAGGTCAGAGAAGGGGCCCACAGCCACAATAAAAACACTCATTTATCAAATATTGTGTATTTTTGGACTCAAAAGTGAGGGGGCCAGGGGCCCCTTTTAATTCCGCCAGTGGGCTCATGACTAGAACATACTAGACCTACATTCATCAAACCGGGCCTGGGGGCATGCAACTTATATTAGACAAGCTCACATTTGATCTCAGTCTCACTTTTCCACTATGTATTCTTTAAGTGAGACTGGGATAAAAAGTTAACCCGTCTAAGTTTTATGTCAACCAGGCCTAGTCAATTACTGTTTCTTACGTTGAAAGGTTTAATATTGAAAGTATCTCATTTAAAAACAGTGAACTTTAATCATGGCGAAGTTTACATCACAAAGATGAAATTATAATATCCCAAAAACCTCATAAATATTGGAGTATCCTTTGAAAAAAATGTTGAATTGAAAAAAAACTACACATTACTAGTATTTCTCAAAATATTCTTTACAGCTATGTATGATATATATATATATTTCTTTTGTGTTCTCCCATACATGAAGCCTCCGTCTAACAGTACTTTCAGTACTTTGATTTTTAGGCGTTTCCACCTAACTGTGAAAAGACCTCGTGAAATACTTATGTTTATTACTAGTATTAGGTCTTTCCGTCTTTTGTGGAAGGACTTATTGAAATTGTTTGTTTTTTATCATTTTTCTTCTGCTGATTTTTTGTTTCGAGGTTTATCAAAAAGATTTTTTGTTCTTAGTAAAGATCACTGAAACTTATGGAAAGATTTGATACCTTTACTATGAACAATGACCACGTTCGAAGTTCTTGTCCCTTGCAAAAAACCCCTTGTTTTCGCTACTCCTCTAAATTCGTAAACCGTGGAGGTACCAAACTTCATCAATGTCAATGACTAACGGAGAACTCACTTCATTGTTTCATTGCAAAAGTATTTGTTGACCCTTAATGAGTTATTACCCTTAAAGATATCATATCAATATTTCAAATTTTTTTTTTTAAATTCAAAACACTAAGTCGTAGAGATATGGGATATACTGCATATGATTTATTGAATTTTGACCTTGGAAATAATGCAAAGGTCAAGGTCATTTCAAAAATGAGAAACTCAGCTCTTTTTAAATCTTTGTTTGTCTAAAAATATAAAAAACTTTATTTGACTCTTAAATATGTACTTTGAAAACTATTTCAGAGATTTTATTTTTGTAATCTAAGATTGACCCTTGTAAAAGTCCCTTGTGCTAAAAAAGTTGTTATCGCTACTTCTCCGAAAACGTAAACCGTAGAGGCACGAAACATTCACTAATGTCTTAGACACAACTTCAATTTATCATTGCGTAAGAATCTGATGAACCCCTTATATGAGTTATCGCCCTTAAACTTATAAGTGCTTACTATTTAACCTTATTACTTTGAAAGTATAAGTTGTAGATTGATTGATTGATTGTATGTAGTTTAATGTCCCTCTCGAGAATTTTTCACTCATATGGAGACTTTTTAAGGTCTCATCCGAAGGAACCGCAACTTTCACTTCAAAGTGCCGAGCGCATGGCGAAGGAACAGTTGCTATAGCTACCATTTTAACAACTAGGTCAGTCGCGGCCGAGATACGAACTCACGACCTCCCGATCACAGAGAGAGCGCTCTACCGACTGATCTACCGTGAACGGTATTTATTTTAGAAGACAATAGTAATAAACAGTTTGAAAATGCATTTCCTCTGAAAGTGAAAATGAATGCGTTTCAGAGGGAGAGGGAAAGGGTACTTAGTGTGATTGGAGTAAAATACCTTGTGCTATTTTATACTAAGGGTTAAAAATTTATAACAGAAACAAGTGTCTATGCTGTAGACCCCCCACCCCCTTTTTTCGAGTATAGATTTTGCTATAGTAAATTTTCCTTTACATGCTGGATGACCCCAACCCCCCATTATTAACTGTTGTTGGGTGGAAAGCAAGCAAATCCCAGGATATCGTTATATATATATTTATTTCAATCCTGATTTAGACTGCTTCATGTACCCTGAAATTATAAGAAAATATCTTATGCACGTAGCATCAGGAGTGGCCTGTACCCCCTGTTTTTCTTTTGTTTGTTTGTTTGTTTGTTGCGTGGACCCTGCGGTCCACGCAGTAAATATATAAGCGAAGTTAAACCGGATGTCCTGGGCAAACGACAGGCTACGCATGCGCGCGAATGCTAGAAGTTCGCACCTTAGGTAACTTGCCTGTAGAATAATTCGCCCTATTCGAATTTAAATATGCCATTCATTGGCAAATCGCGCTTTTAAATCTGCACATCGCATTTACATATTCATTGGCAGATCCGATTTCCTGTCTTTTATATATACTTTTACACTAAACAATGATTCTATGGTACACACATTTTAGAAGTTACAGTATATAGTACATGTAACTAAACAACTTGAATGAGAAATGTCACTCAACGAACAGAGATACATTTAGCTTTTAAAGCTTTTAAAGTAGAGCAAGTTTTCACCGGCATATGTTTTGTGCATCTAGACTCGCACAATAATTTAATATTTCAGCAATTTAATTATTGTTTGATAAAGGTCTGTAGAAAGGGCTTTTAATGTGTGTGTGTGTTGGGGGGTGGTGGTGGGGATGGGGGCTCCGACAAAATAAAAAACGAATCTGCGTTGTACAGAGGTGTGCTACACGTGAACCATCAGATCTCCATTTTTCCCATGATAAATTTCTTCCGTATAAATCAAGAACAGGCGTCAAGTCCCAGCCAATATTTGTAACATGTGTTAAAATAACCCGATTTTTAAAACATGTTAAAACTGACAAAACTAAAGATCGCTGATCGCAGATAATATTTCACATATGTGCTTTTAGACTACGATCAGTTATCAGTGGCAGATAATTTTAGAATAAGTGAACAAACCTTACATGAATATTCCCTTCACCTAGAAATTTTCTTAATTGAATTTCAGTTAGAAAAAACAGGCATTTGGTCCACGTATTGCAGTCCTTTTTTAAAGGACAGCAACTTGTTTTTTTTTTATTTTTGGCAAACAGAACCTACTTCCACTGAAAAGTCCCCTATTTTGTTCTTGGATTGAAATTGAGAGTGCCTCGCTTCTTCAACAAATTAGGATTTACGAGATTTCATGGAAACTTAACATTTCTTGCTCGTCAATTAGGTTTTAAGGTAATTTAGAACCCCCTCACTTGCAAATGCGATACTACTTATGAATCCATATATTATAAATTTAAATTGTTAAACTCCTTTATAAGTATATATATTACCTATTCAAAATAATCTACACTAGAAAAACAGAAATTAAGCTTGAATTTACATAAGTATAACGACTGTATAATTTTACTACATTTTCATGGATACATGTATTTATGTAATCACCACATATGTTGTTCGAAATTTAAGACTACATGTACTACCTTTTCACATTCATAGTTATTTTAAAAATAATGATATATTCGTTATTAAAATTAAAGTTGCGCAATTATCTGCTCGATTTTTTTTATTGTTTACTTCTAAAAATGTATCGGGCAAAAATTCCACAACCCAGATGCCGGTGTACAGACAAAAATTGACCCCCATAGAATGATGACCGGGGGTCATTTTTCGACAGCAAAAAATGACCCCCGGTCAATATGCTACGGCGAAAAATGACCCCAGGTCATTTATCGACGTAGAAAAATGACCCTTTTGCCCGTAGAAAAAAGAGTCACCACCCAAAAAATTTGCAGAACCCAAGTGAAAAAAAAATGACCCCCCGTAAAAAATGACTCCCTGTAGATTAAAGCTGTATTTTTAGTGTGCAAAAATTTAATTAGATAAAGAAGAACAATGGCCAAAATGCTCACATGAGCTAATTGAAAATAGATTGATGATATGTTGATCTCATAACATTATACAATTATAGCTATATTTTAAGGTCAATGCAATGATTCAGAATCTAAAGGAGTAAAAGATTTATCGAGTTTAAAGTGTTAGGTAAACATTGTTTTCTGATGCTGGAAATCATCGTACTGACAGAATAAATGAGCAGTATTATATATTATCACATCTTCCGCTTGAAAGTGGGAGGGTATATAGTGATTGGGATGTCCATCCGTCCGTCTGAACGCTTTGGGGCATCCATCTCTTATCTGCAACTACTAGTACTCTTATATATAATAAAAATTGTTTGTGAAACAGCTATGTTCTTGTATGGCAACACTGCGAAGATTAAACTTTTTTTAAATGCAATTTAAATATATTGGTACCCAATGTAGGGTCTTCTCACAAGAAATACAATTGCAAAATAGGAAAGCCCTAGCACCACTTGTTTAAAAGTAATAGCTAAGGATAAGTTTTGGAAAGGTAGGTCAAAATCAAAGGTCAAAAGATCAAAGTTGATGTTTCCTTAAGAAAGATTTAATGTAACAAGCATCACATTGTGAAGTATTAAAACCCTAGCCCTTACCGTTCAAAAGTTATGGCCATGGTTAAAGTTTTTTGTCATAAGTACAAATATCTCCAAGGTCAAAGTTTTTAGTATCCAATGAAAAGTCATCCCAAAAATACATATGAGAAGTAAGAGTACTAGTATCTACTGTTTAAAAGTTATGGCCAATGTAAAAAATTGGCATTTTTGTGTAAAATGTCACAAACTCAAATGTAAAGGTCAAAAGGTCAAATTTGATGGTACCTAAAGTAAGGTCTTGTCACAAGGAATACACATATTTTAAAAATATGAAAGTCATAGCTCCAATAAATGAAAAGTTTGGTCGAGGTTAAAGTTTTTGTGGACAAGCAGGCCGCCAGATAGACAGACATACAGACGGACATGATAAAACTATATACCCCCAAATCTTCGATTACAGGGATATAAAAAGAAATGGTCGTCAATTAACTTTTCATATTATGATACAGTATAAAGAAGACGTTACAAAAATGAAAATGTTTGATCTGATTTTCATATTAAATTCTTTGAAAAGTATACTCAGAACTCAGTAAAAGGTGGGGTAAAACAAGAATTAAGAAATGTAATGAATACTATACTGTATGCTAAATCAAAAGTTTATGTCTACATGTATAGTTTTTGCATTAGAATATGTATTTTTCTGAAACAATGTATTACTGAAATCAGTAAAGAAAAAAATATATATATATTCATAAACATCTCCAGCGTGCGTCTGATCCATTTACATGTACATCTTTGATTTTCTAGGTTTGCTCCTTTATCAGAGAAATGATGATTAATTGATTAATTATTAATTGCTTAAAACTGATTTGTCAATAATTTGGCAGAGAGAAATGAGGAACTTTATTACCCCTACTAGGTGCTAAGAAGAACAAGGATAAAATATATTTGAACAAATGCATGAATTACTCGAAAGGTGAACAATTATAATATACAGCATATTTTCCCTATTACCTGTTATAAATTTTGTTTCATTTTACATTTCAATGGGGGTCAATTTTTTATAGGACTAACATACAAAATAATGACTCTTAAGACTCTTTTTTTACAAAAAATGATTTTTTTCTACGGGGGGGGGGGTCATTTTTTGTCGTTGAAAAATGACCCCGGGTCATTATTCGATGGGTTATTACTTGTCTTTCCAACGGCAACATTGCATCAAAATCTCTGTATGAATTCATAATAATCTTCAATCAAAACGTATTATCGATGTGTCGAATAACTAAATCGATTAGCATACAGGTGTCTTTTATTCCAGCACCAGCAGGAAGGAATCTCTCGATCTGAAAAGGTCACACATCCACATCCTTAATTATTACCAAAGTGCACGCAGTGGGTGGTGGAGGAGAAGAGTTTGATTTGTTAATTGTTAACTCTTCTGTATTATATCACATGTTGTTTTATTTCACTTTTTTTTACTATGATAGTATCATTGTTTTGCGCTTTCAAAAGAAATTGATATACAGAGGAATGACTATATTAAAAAAAACTATCAAATTAAAGATGCAACTGGTTATATGCATCCCTTTTTTACGTTATCTATACGTGTGTAGAATGTTTTAATCGGGGTGTTAAGTTATATGCATATTTGTGTGTCTGTCAATTTTTAAATGACTTATAAAACACTTTGTGCATTTCTTAAGAATCTAGCGTAATTCTAAAAGACTGAACCTCTTTTTTTATAGATCAATATTGTTAACTGCTCATGCTCTTGTTTAATAATGTTTCAAGCATGCATGCAAGCCACACTGAGCTGTTCTCTAATGACAGGCACGAAGTATCCGGGGGGGGGGGGAGGGGGGGCCTGCCCCCCCCCACTTTTTTCCTCAACATTACCTTTACTATAGAGTCTTTTGAAAAGATGGTTGGCCCCCCCCACTTTTTACCACAGTATATACATAATTGGAAGTGAAAGAAAGTTTGCCTTGAAAAGTTGGCCATTCCCCCCCCCCCCCCCCCCCCCCCACACACACACACACAAAAGTCACACACACACACACGAAATAGGATTTTCAAGTTTGGGTAATTTTCTTTTTTTTTTTTAATTTTTTTTTTTTTTTTGCTTGTCAATTTTTTTTTAGGTAAGTAAAAAAAAATTTTTCAGGTTGGCCCCCTTACTTTAAAAACGATGCTACGTGCCTGAATGAATATTAATGAAATGTACGCAATGCGTCATATTTTATGTCGGTGTTGGTTTGATCACTTCGATCACAGTTTTCGTTTTTATGTTTGTGTAATTTTCTCTTTATAACGTGTAAATGTTTGTTGATTGTGTAGTTTTTGTATAGTTTGTGTAAATTTCAAAATTTTGGTGTGTATTTTCCGCACTTTGAGTAAGTTTTGACTCGCTGGGGTAATTTTTGTCTAAGGGCTGCAAAAAATAGTTTTGAACCAATCTGCGTGCCATAGAAATACGTCTTTAATTATTGTTTCCATTTATTAAAAAAAATACATTTACTAGATATCTCATTATTTGTACTTTCAATACATATATGAAATATAAATTTGACAACTTCCCCAAAAAAAACTAAACGCCCTGAGATGACCTGGAATATTTGGGATTTTACTGTATCATATCATTCAATTTGCTATTCTAGTACATAAATTTAAACTGTTTCTTGGTTTTAAATTTCCCACCATTCATAAAAGTTGATATAAATTAAATGATCTTTATATTACATGTACTTACAGCCTTTAAGATTCCGATTGACCTACAAATAACTTTGTTGACAGACTTTGGAATGTCAAAATGAGATTTCAGTTGAGACTTGAACGAGATTTGTAATTTACTTCCTGGGTAAATTACAGATAGATTTAAATACCTATACCTGAGGCTGTTCAACAGAGCGAACGTTTGCGAGCGCTCGCCAAAATTCTTTATGCTTCCAATAGAAATGTGTTCAAGCGCGCCATGCACGCTCTGTTAAACAGTCCTTATCAATAAAAAACTTATAAACTGAGAATGTTTTAACTTTATACCTCTCATAGTTTTGGTGCTATTGAAAAAATAAATGAATTATTATCCCGAAATATGTTTCTAAAAATAAAGGAAGTCCGACATTTTTTTTCAATTAAAAATTAAAGTGTCTCATTGATATGTTAAAAATCTTCTTTTTTCTTGTCTGTCCTTTAAAATTTGAATTATAGATATCGTGATTTCATATCTTTTCAAACTATTCTCAAACTATATACTCAGTATATACAATGCCTTCTAGCTGTGCATACACCTCCATTATAAAAGATTATTTCATTTAAGAAATAAGGTATCATTTTTTGAGTTTTATCGGGATGTAAATCAGATTGATCACGTGATCAAATCCAATAAAGCCCGAAGCGCTTTAGAAGATTTGATCACGTGCAACCCGATTACATCCCAATAAAACGAGAAGAATTATACCTTATTACTTATATTTACATCAGTGACTTATTCATACTTTAAATATGCCTGATTGAAACTTTAAACATATGAAATGCATTATTTTTCAAACCCAACGGCATGTTTGTAATCCACTGAACGCGCGTCGGCCCTATATGATGTCACTGAGAAATTACGTTGAACGATTATCCATACGAACATCTATGACCTTTTGACCCGTACCTGTATTTATACAGTTATAAAATCGCTTGCTTTCAGTAGTGTTATATAAAGAAAAACATTTGCAAATGTAAATATATAAATAATATATTTCTATATTATCCAATTGTAGTCATACTGTAATTATCGTATAAGCTGCCCGAGGGCCCTTGATTGGTGAATAAAACTGATAAACATAACTGCCCCCATGAACCTGTGTGCATTGCTAATCTCCGTCCATAATTTTCATATATTTATGTATATAGTATCTGATAGAGAATGATGCATGGCCCCTCAAGCCCAACGCATGAAAGTTTCCTTTTGGTTTGCTGGATAGCGTTCTCTGAAAATGTTTTGTTGTGCCCTCCCCTCCCCCTTCCAAAAAAATTAAAATTGTTTTTCTTGGTCATCAACAATCTCTCTAGAGAGGACTAGCATTAGTTTACAATAATTTTTTTCGTGTAGCTTTCCATACAAGTATTGTTATGGTGTAACTCATTAGTTGCGTCCCTTAACCCCCCTTCATCAAGCGGTCTAGATACCTCATTCTTTAATCTTTGACCTTTTTTTCTGCTTTCAGCAAATGCATGCATATTTGTCCAAGTCTTTGTCTGTGGGGTTAGGACCAAGGTTTTATTAAAAAAAACGATAAATATTAAAAAATTTATTTATTTTCAAATTCTAACACAAATTGGCAAAGTTTGTGTTTCTTGATATCAATATTTGATATCAATACCATTAAAAAATATCCCAAGATGGTCAACAAATATTATTAGTACATGTAACATTACAACATAATACAAAAATTAACTGATTCTTTTTTACTTTTAAATAAATGGATGAAAACAAGTATTAGAATATTGTGTGACTTTGAAATAAGAAATATGGATATTTTTCTGCTTTTGTATATGATGAAAGATATATATCAATGTTTAAGATAATTAGATATAATCACAAAAGGAGATGAAAACAATGAAAAGCACAGAAACGATGTATTGGCGACCTAAGTGATTTAACACATTCAGTCTCTGAAAAGAGAATAAATCAGATTTTGTTAGTTTTTTAACAAGAAAAGTGTAATAGGTATACAAAGAACTTTTCTTCTGAGTGACTAAAGGTGACTTAAGGTTTACTTAGAGGCAAACAATTACTTTAAAAAAAATTAAACAGAGCTCTGTCGTGTTAGATTACCATGGTACTCCAAGCATCCACAGTCGAAGGATGGAGACATTTCAGTCATTTCTCAGGCAACCTACAATCTTGGTATTTAGACTCACCTTACATTGCGGGTGGTTTTTTATTTCATGGTATTCTCTTACTTTGGTTTTCAGAATTTTCTAAAAGATTTTTGTCCCCCTTCATGGTTTTTTTTTCTCCCCTGGGATATCGTAATAAAAAGGGAAAGAGGACTTTCAAGATTTTGAACCTATTGTTAAAAATAAAAACATTTTTTTAAAAGGATTATTGTGTTGGATTTTGAGCTGTTTAAATGATATCACTGACTAGTCTATTATAATACGAGAAATCTGTGATTATTTAAAAGGATTAATAGGATAGGTAAAGAATAAATGAGCGTTCAGGTGGTATAGTCTTGTATGATTCAGGTCAGTTGTTGCTCATTCAGTCTGTTGTGGTTTTTGAATAGTTTGGGTGTACAGTTATTAGATTTTGTATGATTAAAAAGACTGTTTTATGAATAGAGTCAT
>NW_026922348.1:0-20193 GCF_032062105.1 Saccostrea cuccullata | reverse complement strand
TTTTGTTCTAAGTAATTTTTTAGTCTTGATGTGCTGCCACATTAATAACAGCAGCACACGTTGTTTTGAAAGGTGCATTGATTTGGTTCATTTCTAATGATATAAGAAGATAACGAAGAGTAATAAACTATAAATGACTATTAAATATACCGGAGACCGGTATATATATCTGAAGCTGCACAGAGATAGTCCTTACAAGATGGGGATTTTTTTTATCTCCTTGTTTCATCAGTTTGTTTATTTTGATTTCAAATTGAAGAAATAAGATTAAAAAATTAAAAATATGTTCTATAAGTTACAACGACAATCAAAAGAACCACATGTCTTTGCAAGATTGTATCGCAAATAGGTAAGTCATGAGCAAGGTATGTATGCAAAAGTACTTAATGAATAGTGGGTAATATAAAAATATTTCTCAAGTATTTTTCATTCAACATGATGGCAAGGTAATCCAAAGCATTTTCTTTAATGCTCCTTACCAGATGGCAAGACTCAAACACGTTTTTTAAATATAAAAAGGAACATGCCATTACGTTACGTCATCGATGCCTGGCTTACCAAGTTTTGCTCTATTTACGACTTCACCAATTTAAACTTCCTTATTTGCAGAAATCAAACGACGCAGTTTACCAGACAATTTTTATTTTACAGACGTTTGATTTCAAAGTTTATTGGACCTTGAGTATATTTTCTGTTGTATCTTCAGATTGTAAGTTTTAAATTTTGATATTAAAACACCTAGAACAGGTTTTAAAACAACTTATTAACTATTTGAACTGTCGGTAAATTGTAGGTCAACCTACAAATTCTTTAATCTTTTGTAAGGCTAATATCTTAATATAAAACAGCATAAATTGTCGTCCAATATATCCATGTGTAAATTTTGCCGGGAGAATTTATGTCATACCTTGCATAGAACATTTTATGTCGACAGCAAAAAAAGCACATAAAATATAAATATATCTCACCGTACACATAATATCAGTCAGGAGTTCAACAAGTTCACGATGAATGAGCATTTTTAATGAGGACAATTTCTTTTAACGTCTTTAAACAGTTGGACTACCAACAATATGTATATTTCTGGTATTAGATATGGATTTTTTTCTAAATCTTAATATAAAAAATAACAAATGAAAATAAATTCTACAATAATCATAATACAAAAAATATAACTGATATTGATAACACAGGATTATATTATGCATATATATCCCAGGGTATAACACTGAACATCGGGGCCCAGCGAGGTATATCTTACCATTCAAAATAATCATATAAAGAAGTTATTTTTCAGTGTTCCTATTATAAATATTATTAGTGGGATTGAGTCCCGAGAAAAGACTTAAATTTGAAGTTCTTCTACTGATGTCTAATAAGATTTTTTTTTTAAATTATTCAAAAGGCTATTTATTTCACAGTCTAAAAGAATAATCTTAGATTTAAATTGTCGATTTAATTCAAAAGAACATTTCAAATGAAATTTTGCCGGGAAGCTTCTTAAAGTAAAGTATTGATTTAAGGTTTTATTGTATAAATATCAAGTAAAATTTCATTTTGCTGAAATCGATGTGGTACACAGCAGAAAGTAAACCAAGAAGTAACATAAAACTAGAGCACTGAGCTCACTAAAATTATACCCCCTCTTCTCAAATAATTTAAAAATTTGACGAGACTTACCTTGTAGGGACGATGTGAGATAGCAGTATGCATGCGCAACTTCAGTCTTCAAACTAAAACAATTGGTCATAATGTAATCATGTTGAATATAATTACCTTAATTAATATTACTTTTTGCATAATTGGTTTGATATCTATGAATATTTGAAGAACACATAATCCCTGCAGTATATCATAGAATTACAATCTGACTTCGACTTTACCTAGGTAAGTCTCGTCAAATTTTTAAATTCTATTTCGTCATAATTACTTCTGGATTTATGTAAGACTTCAAAGCATATTATGATCAAACGTTTCAAAACACAAGGAAAATCAAATGATCATAATACTATTCAACTTAATGAGAAGTCTCCCACTCTAACTTTTCTTGCAAAGTACACCTGAAGGAAAACTTTCACTTTCAACAATGATGTCTCTTTCATAGAATATGGAGAATGTTGTAGCATTGGTCCATCCAGCCTTCCTGAAAATTTTATCTACTGGCACAGCTGCTGAGTTCGCTTTTGACACTGAATCAGATCTTACACTGTGCGATCGAAATACATCTGTTTTAACCAAAGAAAGTTTCATCACCATTTTGGTCCATCTAGACACCGTGTCTCTCGTAACCGCCTTATGAGGTTTAACATAACTTATCAAAAGTGATTGTTCTCCATTTCTAATGGGTGCTGTGTTGAACAAATATTTTTTCACCACAACGTATATACAAAGTCTTACAGGAGACCATTTCTTCAACAGCCGTAGAACTAGGGATGAATCCAGAATATTTGGGTTTGTATGGTCTAATATTATAAACACCTCTCATATATCTAATTACAAGAGCATGGGATCCAAGCTGGTTCCATCTAACTTTATGCCCAATGCTGACAAATCCCCTCGAGCTGTATTGAGTGAACTGTAACTCAATTCATTATTAAAATGTAAAGTCTAGAATTCCAAAATATTGTTCACTGAATCAATTTTTCAATTTAAAGTAGTACTGAAACCATCTTTTAATGAATGTTTGCTACCGTTTTTCAGTTTCTGTTCTCCATGATGCCATAATAATGGAGGTAGTTGTTTCTGAAAATCCAAGAATTCTGTAAGTTCGCCGGACACTTGGCATGCAATCAAGGTCATTTTTCCCACAAAGTTTGAGCCTCTTTATTGTGAGGGTTTAGAAGTAGATCCTTCTTTCTTGGAAATAATATTGGATTCTTGACTATACTTTTCATTAATCCTGTGAACCAAGTCTGAGTGGGCAATACTGGGGCAATGATAATCCCTCTTGCCCGGTCTTCCTGAATCTTCTTGATGCACAACCCCATCAAACAAAAAGATAGGAAAATATAAACATAATCAAAACTCTCCAATTTAATGAAAATGCCTCAACATAATTACATTCTGGATCTTGTTTCCATAAGAAAAACGCTTCAACTTGTGCATTGAATCTTGATGCAAACAAATCTATATCTTAAAAAAGAGCTTGAACAAATTTGTAAGAATATATCATGATCTAACTGCCATGTAACTTAATCATTAAATTCTCTGGATAATTTGTCTGCTTCTACATGTGTGTTATTTTTCCCTGGAATATGAGAACACTTCAACCATATGTTCTGTCAGTGCACCATTCCCATATTTCCACTGCAAGCTTATTGTACATTTCAGATTTTATGCCACCCATATTATTCATATAACTAATGGAGGTAGTATTATCTGATAATATTCTTACATATTTGTTTTTCACAATATTCACAAAAGATCTCAAGGGAAAGTAAATTGCAAGCATGTCTAAGTAATTTATGTGATTTGACTTTTCTTCTTTCCATCTTGCACCTGTTTTGATATAATCTTGTGTGCATATTGCTCCCCAACCTGACAAAGATGCATAAGTTTGAGTGGTAATCTCTTGGTTTCCTCTAGAAATAATCTGATTTGAGAATGAATATTGGAACACCATCAGTTAAGCTCTTCTTTCATTTCCATAGTAATTGGCATTAAGGAATCAAAATTCCCTTTAGCTTCTTTTAAATGCTTTATTTTCTCTATTTCTAGCAATTTGTAATGTCATTTTTCCAATTCTTTAAGCTAAAAAACTCGAAATAATCAGTCCAGTGACTCGAGCCAGTTCTTATTTTTGTGTGATCTTTATTCATGAAACACTTACATGTTTCATAAATAATGTTTTCTCCTCAGTCAATTCAATAATCATTCTATTTTGAATTTATTCTATTTCCCGATGATGTGATACATTTTTGGGGTTCAAATTGACTTTTCTTTCTATGAATCACAAAAGGTATGCCTTATGTCAATTGATGCCATATAGCAATTTTCCTTGGCCAGATTTTCTGCAGACTCAAAGTATCCATCTTGAAATGATGGTAAACTACACGTTTATTAATATTTTTCAAATAGAGGATAACTCTGTATTCCCCATTTTTTTGGTCTAAATGAAAGAAATTGATCTGGTCCAGGAATTGCCTTAACAATAACTCATTTTTTTTTTATATAAATTCTTAATTTCTTTATATATCACTTCAGATTCTACTGAGTTAAACCATAGACCTAAAACGAAAAACTACAATATATTTTTATCTGATGTATTTTCGTTTTAGGTCTATGGTTAAACACAGGTTCATACAAACTACATTTTGTTGGAGCAATATTATGTACAAATTCTATTTTGCAGATTTCAACTATATGTAATATATTTTTATCTGATGTATTTTTTCCCATTCCTTGGAAAAATATTTTAATCTACCTGCATAAAATTCAATACTTTTCTCACTAGCTATATAGCCTCATCATTTATTGAGACTTGGTTTTCTGTTCTGTTGTGGCAGCGTACTGCTCTTCCTCAAGTTCTTTGGATAGAACTAGCCACTACTTCCACCACTGCACAGGGACTTGCTCCTGGCGTGTAAAAAATATTTATGAAAAAAAAAACGATATACTATAAAACTACACAAGGGAGGACGCCATTTTGGACCCCTTCCTCGCTTCAACCTCTGTTTTCGTTATATTTTGCCGTATTTTACTGACTCACCGCCTGGGATCTGTTCAGAAATGATTCTTCTAAAACCTTATGCTTAAATTTCCCCCTTGGAGCCTCTGCAACACACATTTCTGACTAAAAATAATCCAAACGCGCTCATTAGGACAGTTGGTATGGACAGAAAGCGAAAGTAACCTCGGCGTTTTACATTCGAAAACGGAATTAGATCATTCGGCAATCCTACGGCTGACTTCGAATGTGCTTTCGCTTTCTGTCCATACCAACTGTCCTAATGAGCGCGTTTGGATTATTTTTAGTCAGAAATGTGTATTGCAGAGGCTCCAAGGGGGAAATTTATGCATAAGGTTTTAGAAGAATCATTTCTGAACAGATCCCAGGCGGTGAGTCAGTAAAATGCGGCAAATATAACGAAAACAGAGGTTGAAGCGAGGAAGGGGTCCAAAATGGCGTCCTCCTTTGTGTAGTTTTATAGTATATTGTTTTTTTTCATTAATATTTTTTACACGCCAGGAGCAAGTCCCTGTGACCACTGTTTCTGTTTGAATAATTTGGATTGCATGCAGTGTTGTTGTTATAATAATTTCCACGTCCTCTAGGTCTACCACTCCTGAAACGTTCCTTATTCTCCCTTGGAATGATCCTCCTCTGTTCAGCTTATGACCAATCTTATTAAAATCTTCTATTTCTTTTGCAGTTTTTGAAATATCGTCACCAAATTACCATGACATGTAAGATACAGTCTGTGCACACAAATGCAAGTATTCAGGCTTGATAAGCTCTCGTCTTGTCATATTCACTTGTATGTTTGCATGTACAAAGAGTGATAAACTATCATTGCATTCATCTTTTATTTTCCCAATTTTATTTTATGTGACTCATCCAATTCGCTCTCCAAGTCTGCCTTTGTTCACAACTTTGGTCAACATAATAGAACCTTTAACGACAGAGGTTTGTATGTTTTGCATTTTTCTATCTATAGTTTTTGCTTCTTGGGATATAATATCCCAAACTAGTTGGTTTGCTTCACAACTATGAAGACCTTCGCAGTTTTCTGGTCTTGCATTTTTTCATCTTTAATCATATCTGAAAATCTATCTTCATTCATTCCATTTCTAAACAAATCCCTTATATTTGTAGCCAAAGTCTCATCTATTTTTACATCACACACTTCTCTGCTTTTAAATCTTTTACTCAAGTTCTTAAAACGACTTGTATTTTCTTGAACAACTTCTATGTCCAATTGATAACTCTTCCTTTTCCCCGAAGCATTATCTGAATTTTCAACGTTATCGTCGGTACGCTGAACATTAATACAACTCTCGTCGTATGCTTGATCACCATCGTAACCTTCATAATCCTCACATTCTTGAAATCCGTTTTCTATCATATTGATTTATTGTTCAATATTTACATTTCCAATGTCTTTGTCCGAGATAAAATTACCAATTGTAAATGTAATTGATTTCCTCATGAATGTTTTGGCGCGGTTCCAAAAAAAACCACGTGCAAGGCGGGACAACACCTAGAGAGAAACAGGCTTGGAGCCCGTGGATTGGCGGAATCAAAGCATGTAAATATAAGGAATAACTGTCAGATTTTTCGAATTCATGAAGATGATCAATGGATTGGCTTGTGTGATAATTTTATGCATAAAGGCCTTCGGAGTTTATGCAAATTATCACACAAACCAATCCATTGATCACTTCATGAATCCGAAAAATAAGACAGTTATTCCTTAAATGTACCAATTTGTTCATCTTGTTTCTTCTGGTTTTCAAGTATTGTATTTAGTAGTACTGTTATTTAGCATACACATAAGGATGTATTCGCTATGACAAAAGAATTGACCTATAAGAGAGAACAATTTCTCGGAAAAAGTGACATTTAAATATTATCAAAGATGAAAAACACTTGAAAATAACAGGGATTGCCCAATGCGCACATTACCTTGTAGCATTCAATGACAAACAAGCAAAGGAAATTTAGAAACTATTTTATTTGGCTGAATGGGCCACGGCCGCTGAAATGAGGGAGCCGAGGCATCAATATTCTGCCTTGTAATGGCATCCCTAAAAATGCAAAGGGAACCCTGGGAACAGAACTGCCCAAATACGAGTAAGCGAAAATGTATCGCCAACTAAAGGACTAGTCACAAGCAAATGCAAGGCGCCAAATTACATGTAAGTAAATGACTAGCACTATGACCCCATAACTAGTCATAGCGCAGCCATGGCCCAAACTCTCCCTGTGCTGGTGAAACCTTTAATTCCGGGTATGAAAGGAAAACCTGAAACCCTTGCTGTAACCTTTATAAAGTTGTTACCTAATTCTGAAAGGTGTTACTGTACCTTGTCACCTAAAACCACTTTGGACGATCGGGGCGGATCTCAGGGTACCTAATAAATCTCTCCCGGCCTTTATTTAGAAATTCGCGACACTGCCATTAAGGCGCTTTCTTAACTGCATCACACCTTGCTGATTAATGCCCCCCCCCCCCCAATGTCGCCGAGGTAAGATTTGAGAACATACTATAATAGTCACTTTACCAGTTTCCGCAAAATTTGAGTAATCCACCCATATCTCTAAATTCTAAAAAATAAAAATTACAAAATATTGCTCGATTTGTAATCAAATCAAGTATTCTTAACATTTAAAAAGGCCACGATAAATTAATTAAACGTGTTATTTACATGTATATTTTCTATTGAAGTAATTAACGGTAATTTCTATTCACTGATACTGTTTTGTCTTTGAACATTTTTCCCGGGGGCAAATGCCATGCATCATACATTGAAAAGTAAATAAATACGCTCAATATTAACTCCTTTACACAATATAAATTTCCCAATGTCCAAAAAATGTTTGCACCTATGTAGAGAGGGACCTTAAATCTACCAACTTACCCCTTCCAGAAACAGGTATGTGAGGGGATCACAGGATCTGATTTTAATCAAATTGAGGTATTTGTTACCCCCACAATAAATAACTAAGCGAGGAAGGTCGTCAATCTTGAGCAAAATCCTGATCTTTGAAAAAAATTTAGGTTAAGCGTGGGGGGGGGGGGGGGGGTGTCAAATAGGGGCAGCCTCTCTTCCCAGGGTTTTTTCTTTATTAAATGTAACTCGCTGAGTGGCTTCGTTAATAAAATATACCTTAAAGACTCAGGATTCTCACAATCGTATGCTTGTCTACTGTCTAGGGCCCTTGTAAGTTGTATAACAGAGCTAAAAAACCAAAATGAAAACCTTCCAAGTAATTCAGGTGCAAAATGTGTCGAGAGGATAATTTGTTGAGCAGTTTGCAAGGCTCGCAATTTTAAGGGGGGCTATACTATTGATGTCTAAAAGACTGGGTTGAACTCGATGCGGGTCTGTTATAGGTATTTGGGGCTGTTGAGTTTCTGAGGGCAAGGAGCACCATGCTGACTGCGTGTTTGCCAACACAAGATTTGATGGAGAGCGAGTTATATTTTAGTGCTTAGTGTGTGGGTGTGACTGTGAGCAAAGGATACAAGTGTGACTGTACTGACATTGTTGTCTTGGACATGCGCCTTTATAATTAAAATCATAACACTTGAGTGAAGGAGGATTGGGTTCTGATCCCTGCACAGTCTGCACCGTCATGGGTCTGTTGTACATATAGAGCAACCACAACTCTTGGTCAACTACTGCAAATGATAATACAGGATTACGCTCTTTTTAAAGTCGGAACTGGATGTCATAGTCCCGCCAGCCCAACCCCATAATACGACTGGCGCCTAACCGTATTGTGTGCATATATTTTAACAAAGATACTGCTGCATGGGGATGAGCGGATGCATAAATTGTAGAAAAGATAAGGAAAGCGTCAGTCCATACTTGTATGTCCGTAATGGGTTTTGCTTTAGGCTTAGTCGTGACTGCAAGTCTCCGGTTTTTTCGAGAAAAATATTTGGTGTCATCATTACGGTCAGTTTCTGGGACATTATTAAGCAGTATACCTAAATTTATGTACTCCCCATTGACAATCTTTATTTTTACATTGTTTGGGACGTTATGTCCTAACTCATTGTCATAGCTGGGCACAGCTGCCCTACATGCACTAGAAATAATTGTATCACCTGATGTTTCATCCAAAATAGGGGAGGATGCTGGTTCTACTACACCCCCCTGTGATTTCTTTATCAAAGCTGCTACGCTTTCAGTGACCTGTTTCAGTTGGTCTGCTGTCAACATCGCTGGTTGCAGAGATGCTGGAAGGCTGCTAACTGGTAGTGAAAATGGTCATGTGCTGAAGGATCCAACAGCAATGAAGGAACAGCCGATGCTGCAGCAACAGCATTCGCCGATCGAGGACCCCGTCCTCTTCTTTGACCTTTCCTTGGCGTGGGCTGACTATTGCCGTCTGCTTTGCGCTTCGGCATTCTGTCTATCTGTAGTCGTCTCGCATTAAAAATATAGAAAATATCCTTTAGGCCAAAATTTTTTTATTGGTTGTTTTACGGATCCGCCGACCCCATTTTTCTAAGTTTTGGAAAAAAAAATAAAAATTCCATTCAATCCTTTTTTTATAATCGCCGATCGAACTTTACTTCAATCATATTAAAAAAATCCGGAAATGACCGTACATTGTTTGAATTTTACTTAGTTTTGATCAGAATCATGTAAACGCTTCCACTATTGACCCTTTAAACAAAAACTCTGCAAGCGTTTTATAGTCAGAGATGAAATAAGTATGACGGCCATGTGAAACATTTTAGGTTTTTCAAAACAGAATATAAATGTTTTAAGGACAGTAGTAAATGTATGACGGTTTTTATGGGCTGATCAGGCTGGTGATTATTCTATTATGATGTTATCTGATCAGCAAATGGAGTGTGGTGGTTGAGGAAATTACAGCCAAAACCAACGAATCTGATGTCATCACTTGCACTCCATCCGACACCCATAACTTTTCTTTGAGGGTTTGGCGAATTTTTAAACAGTTATATCTAATGGTTAGTTAACAGTTCATATATTATTTATGACATTTTAAAAGAACATGTTTGACTGTATTTTAAAAATCTGCAAGACGTGTTGTCGATTGTTAAAACGTCAGAGAAATAAAAGATTTTTTTATCATTGTACAGGTATGAATCTATCAAATGATGTGAAAGAAATGTTTCTTAAAGTTTTAAATTTTAGATTTGGAAAAGGAACTGACTCATCAGGATGTTCTAAGACAAAAAATGTTTGTATGAGAGTCATAGGAATGTGAAACCCTATGGGGATGACTTATCATTCTGGTAAGTTTATTTGTGTCCATTAATTGTGCACTGAATTTTAGTTTTATACTGTTTAATACTGTTTAAGAAAAGGTATTATGTGAATTTGATTAAACTTTTTATTATTTTACAGGGGGTTGCATGTGTAAAATTTGCTGAAGTGTGTTCTTCTGTGGCAATGTAGACATAGCAGTGAGAGGACACCCGTATCCAGTCATAGACATACACAGAAAGTTTAGCATTGTTCTCATATGTCTCTCTGCTCGGAGAATCATTCTCTTTTAGTGAGGAATGCCAAGAAAGACATTTCTGTGCAATGTTCTGAGGTTGATTTCCCCAACTGCTTTGATATGCTGCATATTAAAGTTTTGAACATTGAACACGTCTTTTTCTTCTTCTTCTTTTTTTTTTTTTTTTTTTTTTTGTAGCCACCCAATGGACATTTTCCAAAAAAAAAATCCGTAAAACAACTAATAAAATAAAAATGGCCTTACCACGTTTACAAAACAGCAAAAGCTAAATCATCCGTAATTATAATTCTGTATAGAATCAAGACTGTTATTATTAGGCTATTAAGAAATTATATATAAACACGTGCTGCTCCGCATGGCCGCATGGCCGCATGGTTTGCCTAGATTTTTTTTTGTTTGAACCAATCCGTCGAAACTACATCAAATATCTATGCTTCGAAGCGTAAAATGTGCTAAGAACATTTTCCAAAACTTATAAACCTAAGATAAATATTTTTTTATAAGGTAGACCAGCTAAAACAATGAAAATGATTTGCTGATTCAAAAACACATCCTTACCTTTGAAAGTTTCAGCGTCGACTGATGACACAACGTGGTGTGACGTCAAATGTAATATTAAGGTAACACTAATAAGACCGGGAAAGAGAGGAATAATTCTATACGGGTTGGCTAACATACATTGTCAGCCGAACCCGATCAAAATAAAAAATAAGGTACTTGTATTTCAATTTGATTAATGGCTTTAACCTTGATTGGCAGGCGCGGATCCAGGATTTGGAGTTAGGGGGGGCGCCAAAATAGGCAAGGGGTCTGGGGTCCAGGGCATAGACCTGGTAGGGGCCCAGGGGGCGAAGCCCCCGGAAGCTCCTGGATTTTAGAGATTTTGAAGGGTTAAAATGAGGTCTACCAAAGCCCAGGTGGGGGCCCAGGGGGCGAAGTCCCCGGAAGCTCCTGGATTCTAGAGATTTTGAAGGGTGAAAATGAGGTCTACCAAGTAGACATATTTGATTTACGCTAACTTTGACAATTTTAGGGGGGGCGCGCGCCGGGTGCGCCCCCCCTTAAATCCGCCACTGATTGGTGTAATCCCATTAATCTTTATTTGTTGTTTTCTACCGTATATATGTCTAAATTTTTCAAATTTGTATTTTATACCTAAAATTTATTATTTACAACTTTACAATAACTCCAAAGTTGGCTGAAACACCATTTTGTCCGCTTTTTGCATGAATTTTGGCTTAGAAGTCCTTCAGGGCAGACCTGCCCCTAAATAAAATTGTGATATTTTGATACGTTATGATGTAAGGATTGATTTAAGATAGGATTTTTTTAGGGACACCCTGCCCTAGGGTCGAAATTCACAAAAAAGCCTACAAAAAATAGGAAAACTGATTTCGAAAATCTGCTTCAAATTTATAATTTTCATTCTTATAGACGAACTAGCCCAGTTGATATATGAGTTGGTTTTACACCGTGAAATGCTTCTTTTTAAAGTCGGGGGTTCGAATCCACCTGGCACCACACTTTTAAAGTTTTAATTTTCGCCTTTTCAAAGACTATTTTAACTTTTTTTAATAGACTTGTGTATTTTCCGTCAGTTATCTATCCTTTATGTTTGCCCATTCTTGATACAAGAAAAACTAAAGAGATGTCAATTCGTAGCAATCAAATGTACAGTTGTCAGTCAGTAAATTGTAAATGTTTGATTGAATTAAGATGTAAAAATTCTTTTCTTCCCGCCCTGACTAATTTTAAACTATGTTTGTTTCTAGAAGGGTAGATCTAAGCTGAACTTGAATTTGTTTGAAAGGACTTTTTCATTTTTTTTTTACACATTATATCTATATAACTCCACATTGCATTTACATTTATTTTGACATTCGCTATGTTATGCTACTAAGCCGACTGTGAAAATGATTTGAATACCATTTTCGTGTATACTCACGCGTAGAAATATACACGGAGAAACGTGCGTTACCGTTACGTCACAATAGGGCTACAACGACGTTAGTAAAAGTATAACAATATTGGGCAGCGAGAAATTCAAATATTGAGTTTATATTTAGTGCTTCCAAACATGTTAAATGTAAATGGAATGTTTTTAAGCTTAGCGCGCTTCATAAAATATGCCTACGTGACAAGTCTGTCTGATTCACACATCAATAACTCACACAAAACTTTAAAAAATTCCTTATAGATAAATGCAAATTGAAAGACTTTTTAATGTAGTTTTACACGTATTATTTATTTTAACAGAAGGCACACATATAAGTGAGGACCCACGACTTCCAGTCTACAATGAAGCGCATTGAAGTGGTAAAATTTTCTGTTTGGATGGAACGTTTTGAGCTATCTTTAGACACGCCCATTTCTTTAGAAAGGAAAACTCGGTCAAATGATTCAATCGAATACCTGTAGAACAGGTATTTCATAAATATAACATCCAATGAAATTGAATGTCTACATAAACACCGAGTAAGCTCGTGTTCGACTGATACATGTGCTATGCTAACTCCAATAAGCATGATAAAATCATAATTATGTACAAATTCGTTGCAATGCGTGTTTTACATAAGCGTGAACTCTATACATAGCTCTTTCTTATTTAAAACTCTTAATTTCAATGTAACTAATGTTGCTTGTCGCGGGAAGTGTAGTGTCCTAAAACATTACAGCGGATATTCCTTTCTCGTTTCTAAAGAAATGGGCGTGTCGTTATGTTATAATTGACGTTCAAAACATGACTCAGAACGTTTCGTCCAAACGGAAAATTTTACCACTTCAATGCGCTTCATTGTAGCTTTTCTACACAGAGTATAGCATAATTGGCGGCGTTACTCTGGTTGGTATTGGGGCCATTAGTTTAAATGCTGTAAGAAATGCCTGGGTCTGTTGGCAAAGCGTGACAACAATGACGAAGAAGAAGAAAAACAAGAAGAATACAGACGAGTAATGTACAAGAAAGCTCGTCAAGCCTTTGGGGCTCCTGCTATCAGACCATTGTAGAAAGAAGCTGCAGATATAAAATAGAAAATCAAAGATCTACTGAATGATCCATACTGCAAATTTAATCTTTGGAATAGATAATTAAAGAAAAACTTTAATTTTTGCAAGAATGACATTTCTTGATAAATGATTTACCAGTGAATGTCCTTTACCTAATAATGTATGCATAAGATTTTTATTATTTTGAAAATTGAAAATGAACAGATTCACATGAATTTTTTTGTGTTTATTGTTAAGTTAAGTTTGTCGACATAAATTGGATGGAATTGTACATTCAGTTGAAATTATTTTGACTTTTTATGTAAGGGGCTGGAAAAATGTTATATAAGTAGCTTATGAAATTGCATTAATAACATTCTGCAAGTAATTTAGAAAAAAAATAATACAAGAACAACCATATACGTGTTTTTTCTTTACTTTGTTCACCCGTTTTTTGATTATTAAAAATATTTATGCATATTTACAATTGACTTGAAATTCGGATATTTTGAAAATATTTTTTAACGTACGATAATTTTTAGATTTGACACGAATTCATGTCAAAAACAAAAAGGCGTTGAATTCTGCTGAGTAAGACTCCACAGATTAAAGGTCAAAATTGCTGGTATCCAAAAAAGGCCTTGTCACAAGTAATAAGTGAAATATGAAAACCCAACTACTAACATTTCAAAAGTTATGACCAAGGTTAAGGTTTTTTGAAAATGAGTTAAACTGTAATGTCAGGGTCAAAAGGTGGTAACCAAGGAAACTCTTCACAAGAAATAACCTGTGAGATGAAAGCCCTAGTAACTTTCTTCGATTACGGGGACATAAAAAACTACATCACTTCTGATTGGTCTTTAAATAATATTTTTATGCCCTTGGATCGAAAGATCCCGGGGGTATATTGTTTTTATTCTGTCTGCCTGTTGTCAACTTTAACCTAGCCCATAACTATTGAGTGGTTGGGGTTATATGGCTTTAATATTTCACAGGTGTATTCCTTGTGACCTTTCTTTGGGCACCACTAAATGACCTTAGAGTTTGACCTACTCTTACAAAAAATACCAAACTTTAACCTTGGACATAACGTTTATCATTGAAGATTAAAAAAAAAAACTCCTCTAGGAGTCCGTTTGCAGTCTTTCCCTTTAGCCTCTAATAAACCTGTAAGACATGCTACTCAGCTGAATTTACAAAGAAGGTTCAGACTGTCTCGTTTATTTGCTCAATGCACAGGGCTCGCAACGGAAGTAACTGGTGAACAGGGGATGTTTACTCCTCCTAAGCACCTGATCACACCTTTGGAATTGGAGAAGTTTTGTGCTTTATGTCACGTACAATGGCTTGTAGTGTTTATGGATTTTTTTAAATTTAAAATTTTAGAATCTTCATTAGTCCTTTATGAAAGAGCCTGACCTTACTCTCTTATTGTAAAACCTTCTATACAACGTCCCCATTGTTAAATTATTTGCTCTTTAGAAAATATACTATGATGGACAAAAGTTTTAAGACGTGCAAAATTAGATTTTTTAACGATATACATTAACTTAAGATTATATAGAAGGGGTGATTTATTGTTATGTCACAAACGTTATTGGATTTGATTTTTGTAACTATCTGATAAAAACACCTGTTGCTTTCGTTATAATATTTAATCACATGCTTAAAGCCCAAAGGTAAAAAATAAGATTTATTTTGAGTGGAATTATCAATAATCACCTTCAATGTCAATTATAAGATCTCTAGAAATGTAGGACCAATTTGTGTAATATAAGTGAAGGGATAAAAAAGAATTAATTGTAGCCCTTTCTCATAAGAATGGATTAGGGTGAATCGTGTCACCTTTTTTATTTTGGTTACCCCCCGTTCACACAGAGCTGCGACTCTACAGCGATCATCCCGATCAAGCCACGATCTTAATTTTTTGGGGATCGGGGTAGATCGCAGCCGATCGGCGTCTAAAAAGAGCAATTTGGCAAATTATGGTTCTTCGTTACGACCGTACTACGATGTCTCTACGTCTAACTCGCTGCTAACACGCTTCTAATGCGATGTTACGCAGACTGTTGCCGACAAGCAGCCGTGTTTACTGCGTTTATGCTACGCTGCCACTACGACATCGAAGACCATACTACGACGCTACACAGACCTAGATGACTGTACCGCGATGCCGCTACGGTGATGCCGATCATATTACGATTGCATTACGCTTCTAGTACGATTTTGGCGATGATGTAAATATATCTTACAACGACAGATTTTTGTAGTACGATTTTAGCGATGATACATATCTTGCGACCGCAGTTTTTTTTTTTTCGATCTTTACCACATGGTTTAAGGGCATTTTCAATTGTAACTGTAACAAGATGTGAAAATTATCAATTGCAAATGATCATCAAGTAAAATGTCAATCTTTATATATAGTTTATAGATGATGATTGGTCAAATATTAGCGGTATAAGAACAAACTCCTGTCTGATAGGTCGTGATATGATCGGCGTAAGGTCATTCAAGGTCTTCGTGGGATCTTCAGGAACGTAGAGAGATCGTAGTGAGAACGTAGTACGAACGTAGAGGGAGCATTGCATAAGCGTACTTGGTAAGTTCCTACGCTCTTACGACGCTTTTACTACGATCACGAAGATCTCTCTACGATGCTTTCGCGCTGCCTGTACGATTACGGCGCTTCTACTGCGCTCTTTTTACGACTAAACCCCGATTCTTGTTGGCCACGATCCCGCTACGCTTGTTTTGAACATGTTCAAAATAAGCGTGGTGAGAGCGTAGAGCTCTCCGATCATGAAGACCCTACTGCGATCATAATACGCTTATGACGACACCACGACGTTTCTTCTGCGATTTGTCACGATTGGCCACGCTTTCGGTTACGCTTTGATCGTAGTAGAAACGGCGCCTATGTGTGAACGGGGGTTAGTTCTTATGCACTCACATGTCCAAGATGTGTTTCACCCCCCTAAAATTCTCAGTGTATTTTTTTTAACGTAACTTGACCCTCATATTGGAAAGCAATAAGATAATAAAAGTGAAATCCATTTCATCCAAATTGGAGAGCAATAGGATAATAAAAGTGAAATCCATTTCATCCGAGCTCCTATAAAATCGGCTGATTTACAACGTGTGTCATAATAAGTTCTATATCTGCCGAGAAGGAAAGGTAATTAAGGTTATAGTATATTTCTACTTAAGTCCTCACTTTCATGATTTTTTCAATTCTTTGGCAAATCAACAAAAGTATGATAAAAAATCCAACCATTTAACTGACTAATCTTGCAATGTTTTTTATAATTACCAGCATTACCCCCTTTTGGGGATATATAGTTTTTGTCCTGTCCGTCCGTCTGTTTTTTGTTTGTCTGCAAAAACTTTAACCTTGGCTGTGACTTTTGAGTGGATGGGGTTATGTTTTTCATATTTCACAGATGTAATCCTTGTGACAGGACCTTTCTTTATATACCACCAAATTTAACCTCGTAACCTTGACCTTGGTGTTGGACCCATATTTACCAACAATTTCAGAAAATTAACCTTGGCAATAACTTTTGCATAGGTAGTGCGACGAATTTCAAACTTCACATGTGTATTCGCTGTGACAAGACATTTCATTGAGTGTAAAATATTTTTGAATTGACCTTAGAGTTTGTCCCACTTTTAAAAATATCAGCCTTGACCATAACTTTTGAGACGTTAGTACTAAGATTTTCATAATTCATAGGTGTGTTTCTTGTATAAGAACCTTCCTATTGGTACCAACAATTTTTACCTTGTGACCTTAGAGTTTGACTTGCATTTGAAAACCTTCAACCCTCCCTATAAGCTGTTATAAGGGGACATCAGTGTTTCACAAACACCTCTTGGGTTTTGATGTTGAAAAATTATTTTGCATAAATTATTATAGGTCATGCACCTTAATTTTCGATTTGCTATTTATAACAATACTTTCATTTGAAATATTTTCTTAGGTTGAAAGAATGGCATTTAAGAAGAAAAAGACATGTGAACTCTTGTTAATAATAATCATATCATGTTCTGGTAGGTTTTCATTAAAGATTATTGAACATATTTCGTAAGGGTATTTATTTAAGAAAATATTTATCAGATTAATAACTTTAAAAAAAATAATGTATTATTTAAAAAAAAGGAATATCTATTAAAATCATGCTTTGATGTGAAAATTAAATGAATTGAAATTGAATGGAAATTCGTTTCAATCCTGGTAAACAAATGTGTTTATGATAAGCCAATTTAACTGAAGTGAATACACTGTCTTATTGCCAAGGTTTAAAAACTGATTAACGTGAGAGTGCAAGGATATGTCAATCAAACCCGCCGAAAAATTTGAAATTTCAATATCTTTTAAACGAAATAAGATTTTTAATTAATTTTTGTGTGAAATGCTATTAAAATATATAAGTCGTAATATTATAGAGAAAATAATAACTTCAAATCTGTGTCCAAGTACCTTTAAAACTTTTAGAATTTAAACAAATAATAGTGGTCATGTGTAAAGCTCTATGAAATATGAATCCAGCTTTACTTTGCATGTATATTATCTTATAGACAATTTCTTGAGTAAAAGGACTAATAATGAAGAGGAGACTTTGACAGAACTATTAGATGATGAAGAGAAAACAGCATTTTCATTCAATTGATTTACTTACATTTTTACGCAAGTTAAAAATTTTTATTTTAAAATTGATCAGAAGAAGAAGCACTGTGAGAGACTTGTAAGCCTGATGTAACATTAAAAATGGTGTGAAACTATTTTCAATCCTTGATAGGTACAACAGTAAAAACAACATCACCAACAACAATTACAACTACAAAGGCAGCGATTAAATTCTCAACAGGTACATCTACATTTGTTTCGAAAGTAACAACATCAAATACAACAACATCAACATCTCCGAGTAAAGCAAAATTATCTAAGAGAAACCAAACTACATCTTCAACCAGACCGGAACAAAAATCAACAACAAAAATAACAAAAACTTTAACAGAAACAACGTCACCACTGCCAATAGTTAAATCAATAACAACAACAACAACACCAAGAACGACACCTTCAGCTAGGTCAACTTCAATAACAGCATCGAAAAGAACAATGATGACGTCATCAATGAAAACAGCGAGAGCAACAACGAGAAAAATACTGACACCAGCAGTTACAACTATGAGTTCAGTACAGCAAAGTATGTTCAGAACATAAACGTGTTTTTGTTTAAAAACTGTATCTCATGTACAACTCAGGGATAAAACGAGGATGCAAGTTGTAGCACAATGAAATGCTAGTACATAGTATTGAGAAGTGGGGCAGAAGGGGAAGGTGTATTTTCCCCACTCTTTTTCGAAAAAAAAATCTTTTACAAGAATTCCATTAAAACGTCAATTGACCCCTCCCCTCTTCTTTAAAGTCTGGTCTGTTATAACCTATGCTATTTTTATAAATTTTAACACATTACTAATTTCAGTAAATTATTTTTTCAATAGACTCAGGCATGGATGGGGACCCAGAACGACCAGTATGGCTCTCCTTCACGGAGTATAGAATAATTAGCTGTGTTTCTGTGGTTGTTATTGGAGCCATTGGTTTGTGCTGTAAGACATGTTTTGGTCTGCTTGCCAAACGCAGCGATGATGATGACGACGAAGAAGAAGAAAAACACCGACGAAAAATGTACAACAAAGCTAGAAAGGCATTCGGACCTCCAGTTATCAGACCGATGTATATCGAACTTCGAAAGACATGAGCTCTCAAAATCAAATGAAGACATCGAAGAATAATACAAATTACAAATTGTTCTTTTGAATAAAGATATACATAATTCAGTTTTTTCCCCTAAAAATACATTTGGCTTTTTTAAATTCTATCATCTAAAATGTTAACCTTACTTTATGAAAATCGTTTTATTTTCTATCGCCCATTTTACCTTTTTATACAGCAATATACCAGGAATCCTTGCATATGGAATTTACGTATTGACCTAATTCACCAAATTAGGGCGGGTATTGGCCAAAGATTTTGTACTGGAATATATTGCAATATTTTCAATAAAAATTAAAATGGCATTTAAAAAAATTATATTAATTTCTATTTACATGAAGAATATACATAACTATGAAAAGAAAACAAAAAGGGATTAAAAAAAATCTTAATTTAATTACAGTTATGCAGCTAAATACACCCATACAAGAGTTCTGTCTTTCTGATGGTTTAATCATAGATCTTTATGACAACTTCTACTTACAAACAGCAAACATGTCTCGACTTTGTGGTTGCAATATAAAGTTAGGCAGTATAAACGTAAGAATATTTTTGCAAAAATGAAAACCACATAACCAAACAATTTTATTAATATTGTAAGCTCCCCACGGATGGCCATCCTGGAATGGGGGATATACAAAGTAATAACACAACACTTTTCAAGGTCACTCCTTATTTCTTGCTTAATGTTTGACAGTAATGCAACTTCTCAGGAAGGACAAGGCTTGGTATCAGTTTAATAATTGGTTTATTAATTGATCATTCAACAGGAAATAACAGCAGGTAAACAAACATCTATAGTGGATACATAAAGAATTAATATTCGTTTTGGTCCGTAGTGTCAAGGATAAAAATGGTAAGGAAGTTGACATTAAAAGGCTCTAAAAATCTAACATCAGGTGTCAAGTGTGTTGGGAGATAATTTACAGTTGTCTCACCTAGGATTAGGCTACTACTGCTATATGTTGCCGATGCAACTTATCTGCCAGAGACTGGCAAGGCACTTGTATTTATAACCCTCGGAAGTAGTCATGTGATACAAATTGACCAACGAAACAGTTGTAGGGTGTCACTCAACCAATCGCAGCGCTGTACGGCGCCGTACAAAAAGAGATCTGTCAAACAGTGTCAAACAAGGCTGTCGTACAATGAGGATAATAACCACAAAACGGAATTAAAATGTGAAAAGACAAAATAACCAATAAATATGGATTTCAAAAGATGTATCTATAATAAGTAAGTAAACATTTCA